>NC_081414.1:747000473-747152973 GCF_030272615.1 Cryptomeria japonica | reverse complement strand
CCCAATAAATCTCCAATGGATTGAGAGATTTCAATTATACACATTAATTTAAAAATTACAAATTTACTACACAATGGTCCTAATTACTTATAAATCTTCCTAAGTTTAATTTACTAACTTAAATTTATAACAAATAAACTTAAAATTTAATTAAGCAATTATTAATAGTTCTTAATTTGCAATTTAATATAAAAAATCTAAATAACTAAAAAAAGTAAGGGTATGAGACTTGTTTAAAGTTAATGAGGAGTGGAGGGGGGGCCCATGGGTCCCATCATCACTGCGGACCTGTGGGTGCAGGCCCGTAGTGATGAGGGGACCGTCGTGGTCCCCTCCACTACCCTACGGCCACTACCGTAGTAGTGACCGTAGGGTAGTGGGGGGTACCACTCTCGGCGGTTACCGCCTCCCCTGCATGCTGCCCGACAATTATCTTATTCAAAATAAATTTTGAAGACCTCCCTTTTTTAAATAAACACTTTGCGATTTGTTTACATATTCATTTTCGTTTTGGTATAAATTTAATAAAATATATATGTATGGTTATATTTTTTTTGTATTTCCAGTTTATTTCAAGATATAAGAGAGATATAAATATAAATAAAAGGTATATGTACAAAAGGAATATTATTATGTGAATATGAATTTAATCACAGAGATGAGATAACACAGAGAGATTAATTCATTTCAGCAATGTACAGAAAATTGAAAAATAGAGAAATATTTTCAGAACTAATATTCATAGAGACAAATTTATATTTTATTCGCAGTAAGATTTACTCCCAAGAAAGAAAAGAAACAAGCAAACAAGATCTATAATTAATCTTTCTTCCCAATAAGTTTCATTCATAGGAAAACAAAATTTCCTACTAGAGAAATTAATTCATTTATTCTTGTTCACAACAAGATTTACTCATAGGAAAAAAAGAATTAAAATAGGAAATGAGATTTGAAATTAATCTTTATTCCTAATAAGTTTCATTCATAGAGAAGTCAATTTATTCACAGCAAGATTTGCTTATAGGAAAGAAATGAATAAAACAAAATAACAAGATTTGAAATAAATCTTTATTCCCATTTAGTTTTAGTCAAAGGAAAATAGATTTTCATACATGAGAATTTGATTCATTCACAACAAGATTTGCTTATAGGAAAGAAATGAATAAAACAAAACAACAAGATTTGAAATAAATCTTTATTCCCATTTAGTTTCATTCATAGGAAAACAGATTTTCATACATGAGGAATTAATTCATTCACAACAAGATTTGCTCATAGGAAAGAAATGAATAACCCAAGAAACATGATTCAAATAAAAAGAGGAAAACCTGGATACTTGAAACTTGATGTAGAATCCTCTCCAAATCTTCAAGACTAGCCTTCCTTGATCCTTCCTTGCAATCTTGGAAAAATTCTTCAAAACAAACTTAACAATCCTACAACGAAAAAATGAGACTACCAAAGAAGATCCTACTACTAAAACTTGGGAAATTTCTTCAAAACATAATCAACTCCCTTTTTTGAGAACTTGCATACAATATATAGAAAAAATCTATTAATTCCACTGTCTAGAGAAATTAATTAAGAATGAGATTCTTTTCCAATATTGGACTCATGCAAATTGATTAAAAACCTAGTGGGGGAGTTACATGCATGGCATTGAAGATTCCTCTAGAAGCTTCTAATTCCTCCTACAACATGTGCCATACCGATGGCCATCTGTTCACCACCCTTTCCTTTTATTTTGCACACTCCATCTTTGAATTCCAGAGAGAGTCCATTGTCATTCAACTAGGCAACACTCAAAAGGTTGTGCCTGAGACCTTCCACCCAATACACATTATCAGCACTGCCTTTTCCATTTAGAGAGATAGACCCTCTGCCTTTTACCATACATGGTGCATCATTACCCAATTGGACCACACCACCATCATACTCTTCCAGAGACAGAAACTTACTTCAGTCATCGGTCATGTGGTGAGAACAACCACTATCAATAATCCACTCATTGGAATTATCAAAGCGGGAGACAAGAGATTTCTTGTCTGACACATCTTCCTTAACTGCTACAAACACAATGTCTTCACTTTCTTCATCTTCTGATTCCTCATTAGTGACACCTTCATCAACTGCTACAAAATAGTTTCTCCCATTTCCTCCTTTGAACTTCTTGAAATTCTCCGATTTGTCCTTATTATCACCATTAGGACAGTTTACAATAATATTTCCTATCCTATTGCAAGAGAAGCATTTCAAAGGGAGCTTACCTCTATATTTACCATTTCCCTTAGGAAGTCTCTTGGTAAGAAGAGATTCAAATTCCATAAGGATCTCCTCATCATCCATTTCTCTGCCTTGTCTTGGTTTACACTGGTGCTAGCCTCTTTTCCCTTTCTAGATGGTGCAGTAGATTCTCTAAAGGCTGATTCAGTCTTCTGAATATTGCGATCATAATTATTTAGCTCATATGCAGTCAACTTAGCAATGATGGAGTCTAGGGATACCTTTGTCTTATCTATAGACCTCAACTCCTGAATAGAAGCAACCCTTATTGTATAGAATGGTAACAAGGACCTCAAGACTTTGCTAACAATAGTGGATTCATCTATTTTACCTCTTGCACTCTTGATGTCTTCAACAACAATTTTGATTCTTATTCCATATTGTTGTATGGTCTCTCCTTCAACCATCTGCATGTCTTCAAAATTTCCCCTAAGGCTCTCTTCCTTAGCTTGTTTCACATGCTCATCACCGCCATAGATATTCTCCAGAGCATCCCATACTTCTTTGGGATTGTCTTTATCCTGAACATCAATTAACTCAATGTTAGATAGACTGCTGATTAAGGTTTCCATGACTTGCCCATTCTCTTGAATCTCTCTTCTTTGATCATTGGTGAGAGTACCGGTAGGGATAACATAAGCATTCTCAACATAGTTCCAGTGTTGAGCACCCATGCTTCTGATGTATATCTTCATTCTATCCTTCCACATTTTAAAGTTTTCTCTGTTGAACTTTGGACCTTCCCTCTTCATCATTAGAGTAGGATCTTTTCCTCAAGTGGTTAAGCTTACAACACAGAGGACCTGGAGGATGCTCTGATACCAATTGATGAATAATGATGAACAGTTAGTACCAAACTGGTACTGAGAGGGGGGTTAATCAGTACAGACAAAACCTTTCTCCACAACTCAAACAACAAAGACTACACTAACCAGTAAGCAGCATTACCGATCTAAGTCAGGACACTATCGGTAAAAGATAGTGAGATTGTGAAAAATACAAACTGGTAACACCTAGATCAATTAAAGACCTAATACCTTATCACAACTTCACCCAAATGCTTAAGCAAGTAATACATCAAAAATACTTATGACCATTGAATCAACTTGCATTACCACTTAACATAAAAGACTAAACCATCACGTGAAAAGTATCACACATGACACACTATTTTTTCACATGGAAACCCAACTGGTAAAAACCACGGTGGGGATGAATACCCACAAGCTGTTCTTTGAACTCTTTTGAAGTCCACTTTGTTAGGAGCCTAGTTCAGTTAAAGATTTTTACAATAGGTTATGCTAGGAAACAATCCAGCTAGGGATCATCTGGTTAAGGGATGGCTAAATACCTAGTTAAAGATTAGAACCCTGTTAAAGGTTACCTCGCAAGACGATTTCAAGAACTCATTGAATTGAGTCACCTTGTTAAAGGATTTAAACAAAATCCTATTAAAGCTACCTGGTTAAGGGATTTTCCAACTGCTGAAATGGTTAAAAGTCAACAGGCAATACACTAATATGATAACAACAAACAATGCCAAGGCAGATCCTCTTTATCTCCTTTGCTTCTGCAATCACACTCTGTAGGTATCGATACACTTCTCTAGTCTGGCAAGAATCAAGTATCTCTTCACTTGGATATACACATAACATTTGCCAAAAAATCCAAACTGAAAAACATCATCGACCTTATAGGAAACAGACAAGTTGGTAGCATAAACCCTAAACCCTAAACATTTAGGTTTAAAAATTCAGTTGGTTCAATCCTGACCATTAATCACACTGCATTGAATACAACAGTCTTGAACAAATCTCAAGATGTTCTCCAATGCTCATTCTTTACTGCTTTAGGAAGCTAATAACCCATCATGTGCTCTCCACCATTTACAAAGACTTCGCACATTCTCGAGGTAGATAGGATCAATCTCCATGCAAGATCCTCAAGGAAATCCTTCACACACACAAGGCTGATGTGGCAACATGATCTGATCTTCATTATAATGCTAACTCATCACAAGATATCGTCAGTTGAATCACATAGGCTTGGAATGCATCAACCGGAAACCCTGAAGCTAAGACTACCAATCGGTAGTCATGCCAAATGAAACCTTGATACAAAACTTCCCATATACTGGTTCTCATTCCAACATGCTGCTTCACATTTGCACATATACCAGTTACAAAATCATATCGATTCTCTTGCCAGTTTGCTTATATCAATATACTGGTTCATACTTCAACATATTGACATCAATGACAACATACAATATCATCATGTCATCAAGCTCTACACATATGCCAACACACATCCCTAAGGAGAATATATTCAAACTATATTTCAAAGAAAAGAAGTGTGTCTTAGTTGAGCATAGTGACAATATGAAATGATACATTATTTAGAATCCTAAGAATATAAATAGTGCATAATTAGAATGCAATTTTAAAAGGAGATCTAATTTTCTCTTAAGCCTTTCTAACAAAAAATAAAGGATTAAAATAATATATTGTAGATAAAGTCAAAGACTAGGGATGCTACACCTAACATGGAACCAAAGGTTAAAAAATAACTCAATAAGGATAATTAGAGATTTATAAGAAGTTATGAGAATAAATTTAAACCCCACTTTGAGGTGGTTCACTTAGTCTAGAATGTAACTTGATAGGTACATTGTTGGAGTAAAACTTCATTGCTAGGATCAACAACCTGCAATATAACTTTCATAGAGAGAAACAAATATTTCACCAAATGAGATGAATGTATTGAGATGAGATACAAAATGTGTATAAATGATTTTTATAAAACAAAGGTGTGATGAGGTAGGTATAGCAACTATTCAACAACCATGAATAATTATTAAATGCATTATGAACATTACTAAATATTATTCAACTAAATGCAACTAATCAAATACTATGTCAGCCTAAGTAAATTTAAGCTTATGTAAATGGGATAAATCCTCATTTACTCCAGCACCCTCCCTTAAGTGCATCTTAGGTAATAGATTACTATGTAATATGAGCAAGATGCAAGATGGGTCTTGGCTACAAAACTATTTTCAGTACCCATGTACAACAAATTTATGCAATGCAATGGAAACTCTCACAAATAGAGAAAAGGAGAAAACCACATGGGAGCAAACCCCTCTCCAAAAGAGAGATTAAAAAAAAAAAAAGATGATGCATGGAGGAATTTATCACACCCCCCAAGGAATACACACATCATGTATAGACAATCAAGAATCCCACATAAGAAGGAAGAAGAGAGACATAATATATCTCCATAATGAAGAAGCTCTAATACCAATGAAGTATGCCTAGAAACAAAAAATGATCTAATGCCTACAAGCAACACATCACCCCTTAAGAGGAAGATAAACAAATTAAAAATGTAAGAACACTCCCCATTCTACATTGGAATTGGTAGGAAACAAAATTCTAACGTATGATGTCTCTAAAATCTACTTATATGTTGCCAACTCTTTGGATGATGAATATTTCATAAACCAATCAAGAACAAACCGAATCACAATAGAAGTTGATAAACAAAGAATCAATGGAAACTAATTTTGAACATGATCTAAAGACAAAGAGGAAGTGATAATATTGGTGTTGTGACTATCATCAAATAGAAGAGAGAAATCCTCAAATGTGTCCCCCAAATCTTAAATGTGAGACTCCACAAACAATGAACCAATGTCTAGAAAATAGGAATCTCAATTACGAAGACAAATAGATACTTCTTGTGATGAATAATTGAAAAGAGATGAATGTGTGATGTCAACTAGAGAAGTAGGAGTTTCATATGGAGTCTCTAGATCATCATAACTCTCAAATTTTGCTTCATATTGAAACTCCTCTATGGTGCCATCATCAAAGAGAATATTATCGACATCATCAAGTGGAATAAGGAAATCTGAAGCAAGATCACAAGGAACAATGAAACATGTGGATCTCTAAAATATACCAAATAATGGTCCAAACTATATGAGGGCACTGAATACCTTTGAACTCAGGTTGGATGTCATGGATGAAGCTCAAACTGATACTACAACCAACCAATCCTATGATATGATCATTTTGATACCCCCAAACTAATTTATTTCATGGTATCTTTAGCTTAAGAATGGTACCATAAAGACGAGGCAAGAGATTAAACCATCTATAATGGGTGATGATTTCTTTTGCCTATGACTCATAATTTTCCTTAGTCAAAGTGATAATAAAAGGATGTGTTACATAACCTGTGATTACATTTATGATACACTTCTCATATCATGAATAGATATCAACATTTGAAATTTTGCAAAACTAGGACTAGACTTCAACAAATAAGATGCAACATCAAATAACAAAGAAACTAGAAAATACCTTGTCCATTGCAAAGTTGATAAAAAGAGCTTTTCGTTGATATCTAGATTGCAGAAATTGACCTGTATTTGCAAAAAATTATGCGAAAATGAAAAAAAACCCCTAAACAAGGCACTTTCTAAACACCAAATAAAATAAGCCCTTGAATGCTAAGAGAGAGGTGATACCCTTTGGTATGCAAGCCATACCAAATAAACTTTACTTCATAAGACAAAGGCACTAGTAGCCACACAACAATCCTTGCACCAACTCGTTCAAAACTAGACGAGTGCCACCACATATAACAAGCTAAAAAAATGTAATTAGAGGCAATGTGACATATATACCTAAAGGTAAATGTCCAATCATTCTCTCACAGGGCCCATCGTCAACACAGAACAACAAACCCTAATAAAATATTTGTCTAGCAACTTTTATAATGTTATAAAGTGCGACTGGCTTAAACAACACACACAACTTTGACTTAGTGTGTGATGTCCTATGTGGGCCCACTTTCAAATTTTTTTTATGTTTCATCCGACCATTTCCGTTGAGTGTTTGTCACAGTAGAAATGTAGCTAGTGTTTGTTACAGTAGAAACGAACCTCGCTTTACAATGCCTAGTATTTGTATTTATGGTAGAGATGTAAGTTATATAAATTAAGAGCACATATCACTATAATGATAACAATGTATTCGATTTTTTAAAATAAAACAATAAATTATTTCATAAATTTCATTTTGATTTTTTATTTTATTCTTTTGATTTGGTTGTATTAACATTTTTAATGTGTAAAGTAATATTTTAATTTAATATCTCTTTGTGTGTGTACATATATATATGTATATCTATATACATATGTGTATACATATACATATGCATATATATATATGTATATGTATATGTATATATATATGTATATGTATACATGTATATATGTATATATATATATACATATACATATAGATATATGTATATGTATACATATAGATATACATATATGTATATATCTATATGTATACATATAGATATATACATATATGTATATGTATACATATATGCATGCATATAAATATACATATATATTATATACATATATATACATATGTATATACATATACATATACATATACATATACATATACATATACATATATGTATATATGTAAATGTATACATATAGATATATGTATATATCTATATGTATACATATAGATATATACTTATATGTACATATATGTATATGTATATGTATATATCTATAATATCTATATGTATACATATAGATATTATAGATATACATATATGTATATGTATATATGTATATAGATATTATAGATATACATATATGTATATGTATATATGTATATGTATACATATACATATATGTATATATCTATATGTATACATATAGATATATACATATATGTACATATATGTATATGTATATGTATAATATCTATATGTATACATATATAGATATATGTATATATATATATAGATATATACATATATCTATATGTATACATATAGATATTATACATATAGATATATACATATATCTATATGTATACATATAGATATATACATATATCTATATATGTATACATATAGATATTATACATATACATATACATATACATATCTGTACATATATGTATATATCTATACGTATACATATAGATATATACATATATGTATATGTATACATATACATATGTACATATATCTATATGTATACATATACATATACATATACATATACATATACATATGTATAATATGTATATATATATGTGTGTGTGTGTGTATACATATACACATGTATATGTATATACATATATATCTATATATAGTCGGTTGAGTCCCTCGATCTATCCATCGATCAAATGCCTACCTAAAAGAATCTATATGGAGAGAGCCAACCCATATATCTATATATGTATATACATATATATATACATATACACATGTATATATACATGTATACGTAGATACATGTATATATACATGTACATACATGTATATATATACACATACATGTATATATATACACATACATGTATATATATATATATATATATTTATATATATATACATACATATATATATATATATATATATATATATATATATATATATATATATATATAAAGTTAATTTGAATATAAATTTTGTTAATTAGATTTTTTTTTCACAGATTTAAAAATGAAGGTTTGTTTTCATTTGTAATGAATCAATTTGAATATAAAATTTGTTAATTGAACAGTATTTTTTAATATTAATTTTTATATATTTGATAATTATAATAAATAATTCACAAAAACTATAATTTGCAAAGCATTTTTTAAATTTTAAAAATGTTACCATGCCATTTATTTCTCATGGCAAGAGTGGATCATCTTTCCTTTTTTATGTTGGAGTCCTAGTTCATGCCATATTACCTTGGTTCAAGTCCTTAATGCATCCTCGAATCCTTTTTCTAGTCATTTAAGTCAGGTTCAGACAATTGATTGAACTCCTTGAACACATCAAACCATTTTGAACTGGGTTCAAGAGGTTAATTTAGGTTCAATAGGTTCCAAGGTATTCAGAAAAAGTTTTTCATACTAACATTTTCTTTAAGTGTTTTACAGCGGCTCTTTAATAAAGTTTTTCCTATTTGGTGATATAACATTTGTGTTGAACTTATTGAATCGAGTTCAAAGGGTTCAAATATGTTCAACGTGTTCGACACAGCAAGTGGTCAATAGTTTGACGCGGTGTACATCTTGAACTACTTGAACACTCAAGAAGTTGGTTCAAGATGTTCATATGGGTTCAATGTTGATGGGTCCCATGGTTTCTAATGTTTTGGGAAGTGCATTCATTGCTAACTACAGAGAGGCAGAACCATATTGTAAAGTGATGTCATTCTTTGGCTTTTTTGAAATAAGTGAACATTTTGGGAACTGGCAGTTTCTTAAAGTACGCCGCCATGCATTCAATGCATGTGTGCAAGGGTCTAATCTACCAACTTGCCACATCCAGAATGAAATTGTGAAATCATTGCATTTAATGTATCTGTATCATTACCTTTCTCAATAAGGTATGAAAATCATTTGTGTTCTACATTTGCTACTTGCTACTGGACTTTTGTTTATGTTATCCCTAGATAGGAGTCTTTCTTGCTGCTAGCCGTTGTCCGATTATACAACTATGAAGGTAAGGAAATCAAGTCGGCTTAGCCTAGATGTAGGTCTAGCCCAACTCTAGATTTCAGTACCCCTCAGCATACTCAATCACGTAGTGTCGCCTAGTGGAAGATGGACTAGGTCAAGGATATGGGAGTAAAAGATGTCGTGCTTGAGGCTCAAATTTTTGAAATTGAAGATTTGGATGGTGAAGTTGCTTCTACTCTAGACTCCCAAACAATGACTGTGGCAATGACACCACCACTGAAAATGATTGAAGGAACTTCTTGTTCCGCTGCGACCCCTAAATGGTTAACAACCTCAGTGAACAAGAAAAGGAGCTTTCTTCTTGTGACCATTCCGATTCAGGAAATGGTTGCTAAGTACTCCAAGAAGAATCCAAAGCCAAAGAGGTTCAAGACCACTGCTCACTTGAACAATGATGAAGAAACGAGTAAATGGACGACAGAGATTGCCTCTTACAAACCGAAAGGTGAGAACAAAGAGGCTAGTTTTGATGATTTTGAAATCACAAAATTAGAGTTGGGAAAGATGAGCAGGGATATAGATAACCATTTTTTTCAAGTGTCAGCGAAGAAAATGCTTACCCAGTCAGAGAAGGATGGACGGGAGAAAAGAGAACTTAAAAGACACATAAGTGTTTTGGCTCAGTTCATTGATAGTATTGGTTTCCTTGGAGCAATTCCAATATCCCAGGCCATTGAGAATTTTGACCCAACTTCTTCGAAAAACAAGAAGTTGATGAACCAAGTTCAACGGGCTAGGAGCACCACTAAAGCGGTTGAGAAGTGGATTGAACAAGTAATCAAAGATGGTGAAAAATACATAACCGACTCTCAAAAATTGTGTGATGAAGTACAGAGCTTGATTTCTAAAATCCAAAACCAACTTGTACCATGGGAGAAAGAAGAGCACAAATGGCAAAATGTCCTGCCTCTGTTTGCAAAAATTGAAGAATATGGGACTACCAGGTTTCTGATGGAACATTCAATTAAGCTGGTAGCTGATGAATGCCAACTTTTCATGCTGAAGAAAACTATCATGTGGTGGGTGCTTACCTTTCAATCAGTAATTACGGATGCAAGAACCTCTATCTATGAACTCCAAGATTTTGAAAGTAGTATAGTCAAGGATAATAAAGTGGTTAATCCTGATCATGACTTGGAGTTAGGAATCTGCAGGTCAAGCACACAGGAAGCAATCAAATCTTTCCGGTTGAACATGGAGAAGATCAGAGTTAGGAGTAGTTTCATGTCGGAGGATATAACCAAGGTGGCTAGGATCGAATCTATGGTTTTCATTGGGAACGATCAACTGCCGAAGCACTCAGAGAAGATGGTGCAACACAAGTGGAATAAAGAAGTGGCAAAGGCGAAACTCAATGCAAAGAAAGTCCCAAGCTAATCAATGATTGAGGAACTCACAGCTGCTCATGATGCCCGCGAAGATGGAGAAGATGATGATGATTGAATATGACATAATGCATCCACTTAGGGCTAGTTTTCTTTATGTTTAAAAACATTTCTTATAGTTATGCAAAAACTTCAGGGTAACTATCCCAAAATACTCTTTGTTGATTTTGTAACTATTTTATTGGGGAGTGCTCAAGTTTTGAGGGAGACCGCCCCCGTTTAGACTATAAATTAAGTAAAATAGATGGTAGAGTGTGAGATTTTAGTAACCAATTTTGGGAACTTCGACTAAAGGGTTGTTTTTGGTATTTTCTGTTCTTATTCAAAGGAAGAATCAGATGATTGGGACCTGTTGTGAAAAGATTGGCAGATATATTTTTGTGTCTTTGTTGCATAAGGATATATATATGAAATTTGATCATATTGTTTTCAAGGAGAAGAAAGATTTGTGTATTTTGAATCTGAATAGATAACATGTCTTTGCATATGTTCATCCGATCAAGTAACAGCTGGTTAAAAGCTTTCATTCAAATATAATTTTAAAAAAAACATATTTCATGAAAAACCAAGATAGGGAGCTATACCTATGCAAAAATTCAGAGGGAAGTGATTTGAACAACACTTACCCAACTGTTCAGTGAATCATTTATTCTCAGAATAAGGTAACAAAGTTTAAGATTAATCTTTTGAAAACAAAGGGCAAATCTGTTCACTAACAGATTTTTGGCGACTCTGCTAGGTAGCGAAACAAAGAGAAAACCAATTTTTCAGTAGATTAGTATGCCATAGACATAACAAAAGTGAACTCAAATTGGTAAAATTGCTCAGAGTTCAGGAAGACTGTTGAGATTGAGTCTTGTTTGAAGTAGTTTAGTTTTCCAATGAGTAATCACCCTAGATTCTTGTCCAGATACCCGAGCACAAAGAAGAGAAGGACTGGTTGATAACTGTTTTGAAGACTTGCAAAATCTGTCATTTGCCCCAAGTTTTACTCCTAGAAGGAAAGCCAAAAGCAGAGCTTCATCTCCTGTCAGAGTTATCCCTATATCTTCTTCTTCCCCTTGGCAAGCACTAACACTTACTGGAATTCAAGCCCCTCCTCTTGTGACCATTCATTCAGTGTTCATTATGGCTCAACACTGGGGTGCGGCTGTTGGACCTCTTGCTCTCACAGCCCATAATCCACTACCAAAAGGAGCAAAGGATGTTTTACCCAAACATAAAGGGGACGGGAAACTTTCAGTTGAAGAGCATTTGAATTCTTTTAATGTAGCAACTGGAATCTTAGCAATCCAATATGAGGATGTGGCTATTAGGCTTTTTGTCCAAACTCTCACCGAAGGGGTAGCAGAATGGTTTAGCCAGCTGCAAGTAGGATCCATAACTGACTGGCAAATGATGAAAACCGCTTTTGAAAAAAGATTCCAAAGCACTGATGATGAACACACGTTACTGGGTCAACTCACACAGATGAAGAAGGAAATTCATGAGCTGATGAGGGATTATGTAGCAAGATATAATAAGATTATTCACACAATTCCTCAAACCAAGAAACCAACTACAGATAATCAGTGATGTTTCTTTGTAAATTCCATGCCACTTGATGTAGGATTTCACCTTAGAAGAAGTAGGCCGACGGACCTAGAGGCTGCACAAAATGAGGCTATAGAGCTTGAAGATGATCTGATAACAGCTGGCAAGTGGAGGAAAGATGTACAAACTTCTCAGGGACAATCTCAAGCTTCTACATCATCTACTAATCTGGTTGTTCAGCAGCTTGTCAATGACATGATTGCTTTAAAGAGGTAGATACCTAAGCCTGGAAACTCTTATCCACAACCTTATCAGGATATAGGCAAGAGAACTTCAAATCAATATAACTACAGATGATCATTGCAACTTCCTGTAGTTCCACAAAGATTACAGATAGAGGCACCTCCTGACAAAGGTGTCATGTGTTCTTTTCATCTTACCAGTGATCATGATGGTGTTTCATGTCCTGATATGATAAGACACATTCAGATGCAAAACACAAAGGATGAATTAGGAGAGTTCACCAAAGCAGAAAGAATTCAAGAGGTACCTGGCAACTCTGGAACATTCTACCTCGAATATGAGTCAGATTCAGAAAAAGGTAGTAACATTTTGGCAACTCTTGAAGGTTCTTCATGTGCGATTCTAACAAGGAATCAATGAACCTCCTAGCCTTCTTCCTTTGTGAACCCTTCTAGAAATAATTTCAAAGGCAAAGATCTCCTAGGTAATAGTTTTTCAAAGGTTCCTGAGGTTAAGATTTTGCAAAGGAACCTTGAAGACCATAAGAGCTCTTCCTCTTCTTCCTCCTTTGATATTGTAAAATTCTGTAAGGCATCTATCATTCAGCTTCCTACCACTGAGTATTTAAAGCTTAACCCAAAAGAGTTGGATAAACTAGTCAAATATGTTAAAGGAGATTCCTTTTTGGAGTCCCAAGTACATGGATGTATGGAAAATAGTGATTTAGCTGCTGCAGAGGGGCCTTCATCTATCCCCTACTCATTAGCTAATCTGGCAAATCCCTATGCTTTTCATGATACAAAGTCTAGGCATGAGGTTGAGATTCCAAAACCTGAACCTTTCTATATTTCCCTTCTCCTGAATGGCCAAAATTTAAGTAATTGCATAATTGATTCAGGGGCTTTAGACAATATAATGCCTTCTCCTATGGCTAAATCTCTAGGTTTGACCCTCACTAAAATATTTGGGAGATGCTTTTCAATGGATGGAAAACTAGTTCCTCTTATTGGTCAGGTAAAGGACGTCTAGGCAGTGCTGGCAGCATGCCCAAACAAAAGAGTAAGATTAACTATACTGGTTGTTGATATTTCAGTGAGTTACAAAATGCTTTTGAGTAGGACATTTTGCAAAGATCTTGGAGGTGAAATCAAAATGGACTGGTATGAAGCCATTATTCCCCTTGGAAATCAGAAAATCAAGCTTGAACCTAAGCGCAAAAATAAGTATACTATTTTTCCCTCAGATAACCCCAAAGCCCAGATTCTATTTCAAGAGTGTGAGTTTGGAAACTATCTTGTTCTTGCACCTAGTGACAAGAAAACGGATGAGGCAATTGATGGAACTGACGGGCTATGGTAGATGGAGTTTGATGGAAGCTATGCCAACTCTAGTTTAGGGGCAGGGGTGGTTTTGCTATCGCCAACTGGTAATATTTTTCCCTTTTCTTTCAAGTTGGATTTTAAGAACACTAATAATACTGGTGAATATGAGGCACTATTATTGGGATTAAGTGAGGCTAAATGTAAAGGAATTAAGTTGCTTAAAGTCAAAGGTGATGTAGAGTTAATCGTTAGGCAGGTGAGGAATGTCTATATGGTTAAGAATGATAGGTTGAAGCATTATAGGAATAGACTTTGGGATGAGTTAGAATTCTTTGATGCCTTCTCGATTGAAGAAATTTCGAGGGAGCAAAATAGTAGAGCAGATTCATTGGCCGTGTCAGCTTCACTTTTATTACCACATCCGGATTTTAAAGATAACTCATATAGGATTGAAATGATCTATAGGGCCAGTGTTCCCAATAATGTAGATCATTGGTAGGTTTTTGATGCAGATGCATAGATCAAATATTTCCTAGAATGTGCACAATCATTTTCTCAGTCATATTTTGAAGGCTCTGAGAATGTTTGCAAAGAGTTTAGTCCAGACCCAGAGGTAGATCCTACAAATAGCTTTATTCAGCTCAAAGGTAACAAAATTCCAAAGGGGTTAGTGACAGTGGAGAGATTTTTCACCAGAGATGATGCATTCATAGGTAACAAAGTTCCTAAGGATGACAGGAAAGGAAATTGTGAGAAAATAAATTTGGGAGATGAAGCTAATCCAAAAGAAATGACAATCGGCAAGTGTTGTTCTGTAGAGGAAAAGAGAGCACTTGGCACACTGCTTAAGGAATACATTGATGTTTTTGCTTGGTCTTATGATGACCTGAAGGAGTTTAGAAATGGACATTTTCAACATCAGATTCCGCTGAAGCCAGGCGTCTCTCCTTTTAGGCAAAAATTGAGGAACTTTAATCCCATCATGGCAGATGCAATTTTTAAGGAAGTTGAGAAAATGTTTAAGGCCCGAATTATATATCCAATCCACCATTCCACCTGGGTAGCTAACATTGTGCCCATAAGAAAGAAAAATGGAGAAATTCGTATCTGTGTTGATTTTTAGAATTTTAATCAAGCAAGCCTAAAGGACAACTATGCCTTACCAAATATGGATCACATTTTACAGACAGTGTCCAGGTCAGAGATGATGTTGATGTTGGATGGTTTTTCTAGTTACAACCAGATTACCATAGCAGAACATGAGTAGCACAAGACAATGTTCATCACTCCATGGGGAACATTTGCATACAATCGCATGCCTTTTGGTTTAATAAATGCTAGAGCCACTTTTCAAAGGGCTATGGATTCCTCTTTCAAGGATTTTCAAGACAGAATAATTGTAGTTTATTTGGATGACCTCACGGTGTTTTAAAAGAAAAGGACAGATCATTTTCAGGATTTGAGTGCAGTATTGCAGCATTGCTATGAGCATGGGATTTCTCTGAATCCTAAGAAATCAGTTTTTTCTGTCACGGAGGGCAAATTGTTAGGACATATCATCTCACAAAAGGGAGTCAAGATTGACCCAAAGAGGGTTAATGCAATTCAACGTCTCAGTTTACCCTCTAGCCGGACTGGGGTAAGATCGTTCTTTGGTCAAGTGAATTTCTTAAGAAGATTTGTTCTAGAGTTTGTTGAGACCACAAAACACATTGTTGGCTTGCTAAGTGAGCAACATCCTTTTAAGTGGACCGAAGAGGCCAAAGATGCTTTTGAGAAAATTAAGGGATCAATTGCAAATGTGCCCACTCTTGTTAATCCAGATTTCACGAAGGATTTCATTTTGTATTGCTATGCATCAGAACATACTATGTCTGGGATTCTGTTGCAGTTGGATGAAAATGGGGCTGAAATGCCCATAGCGTTCATGAGTACTCCACTGAAGAAGCATGAGCTTAAGCATTCACCTATGGAGAAGCATGCATATGCTGTTGTAAAAGCCATGAAACAGTTTTGATACTATATCCTGCATTCTCACTCTGTAGTTTTTGTCCCAAATTCAGCCGTAAAAAGCATTTTGACTTAGCAGGAGGTTGGACTGAATAAGAGAGCAACTTGGGTGATGAAAATCCAGGAGTATGACTTAGATATTTGCCCTACGAAGATAATTAAAGGGCAGGGCTTATGTAGGTTGATAGCGGAAAATGAGGTGGAAACTGAAGCGGAGTTACCATTAACTCTTTTTGTTGGGTTGTAGGATACTTGGTTCTCTAATGTGGCCTACTATTTACCTTATGGTAGCTGCCCAAATCATCTGTCAGCTAAAGAACAAAGGAATTTAAAATTAAAAGCTGCAAAGTATGTAATTTGGCAGGATGTTTTATACAAAAAGGGTTTAGATGGAACATATCTAAGGTGTGTAGATAAACCTCAACAACAAAAACTCCTGGAAGCCTATCATGGAGAGGTTTGTGGGGGACACTTCTCATCATCTGTTACTGCTTTCAAAATTTTGAGGAATTGTTTTTATTGGCCTAGCATGTTTCGGGATGCCTATATTCATGTGAAAGAATGTGAGAAATGTCAATTGTTTTCTGGAAAGCCACATTTGGCAGCTCTGCATCTGAGGCTTGTAGTGATGGATGAACCTTTTAAATAGTGGGGCATTGATTTCATAGGCCCAATAAACCCCCATTCTAGTGTGGGTCACATGTATATTTTGATAGCAACTGACTACTTTACTAAGTGGGTAGAGGCCATTCCCACCAAAAAGGCAAACTCAAAGATTGTGTGTAGTTTTCTCAAGGATTACATCCTAGTTCGTTTTGGGGTACCCCAGAAAATTGTGATAGATAATGCGTCATATTTTTCCTCCGAAGAGTTGACTTTGTTTTGCTATGATCATCAGATTTCCCTCTCAAACTCTTCTGATTATTTCCCACAGGGTAATGGTTTGGCCGAATCTAGCAACAAGAATTTGATAGTCATCATGAAGAAGCTAGTTGACAAGAGTGCTCAGAATTGGCATAAGAAGTTATATGAGGCTTTGTGGGCGAATAGAACCACACCCAAGAGGGCCATCGGAATGGCACCTTTTGAACTTGTGTATGGCATAGGAGCGAAACTTTCTTTGCCGCTAGAGTTATCAGCAACCAAGCTGCAAACAGTAGTGGAGGATTCCTTCTTTCAAAATGCTTCGGAGAAAAGAATCATGTACCTGACGAAATTAGAAGAAGAGAGAGAATTGCTGGTGGATAGAATTTTAGAGCATCAGAGTCGAGTAAAGAGAATTTTTGACATGTGAGCTCGACCAAGAGGTTTCCTAGTAGGGGATGAGGTGCTGCTATGGGATAAAAGAAGAGAGTCCAAAGGTGCTCATGGTAAGTTTGATTCATTGTGGAAAGGCCCTTTTAGAATTTGTGAAGTAGTAGGACAAAATGCATTCAGACTCAGCTATGCTGATAGAACGATCATTCTTTATACCTACAATGGGCAAGATCTCAAGCTCTATAAATTATAAATCCTATGTTTGAGTCGCTTGTACATAGTAGTCTAGGAGTTTTTGGTTGTGTTCCTGATTCTTCCCCCTTTGTTTTATGTTCTACGAAACCAGAGTCTGTGAGTTCTTTGCATTTTCCTTTGAAAATACAATCCCTAGTCAGAGCCAATGTTATCGTGCCATTTATTCCTCATGGCAAGAGTGGATCATCTTTTCTTTTTTATGTTGGAGTCCTAGTTCATGCCATATTACCTTGGTTCAAGTCCTTAATGCGTCCTCAAATCCTTTTTCTAGTCATTTAAGTCAGGTTCAGACAATTGATTGAACTCCTTGAACATGTTGAACCATTCTGAACTAGGTTCAAGAGGTTCATTTAGGTTCAATAGGTTCCAAGCTATTTAGAAAAAGTTTTTCGTACTAACATTTTCTCTAAGTGTTTTGCAGTGGCTCTTGAATAAAGTTTTTCTTGTTCGGTGATATAACATTTGTGTTGAGCTTATTGAACTGAGTTCAAAGGGTTCAAATATGTTCAACGTGTTTGACACAGCAAGTGGTGAACAGTTTGACGTGGTGTACATCTTGAACTACTTGAACACTCAAGAAGTTGGTTCATTATGTTCATATGGGTTCAATGTTGATGGGTCTCGTGGTTTATAATGTTTTGGGAAGTGCATTCATTGCTAAATACGAAGAGGCAGAACCATATTGTAAAGTGATGTCATTCTTTGGCTTTTTCGAAATAAGTGAACGTTTCGGGAACTAGCAGTTTCTTAAAGTATGCCACGATGCATTCAATGCATGCGTGCGAGGGTTTAATCTACCAACTTGCCGCATCCAGAATGAAATTGCGAAATCATTGCATTTAATGTATCTGTATCATTACCTTTCTCAATAAGGTATGAAAATCATTTGTGTTCTGTATTTGCTACTTGCTACTAGACTTTTGTTTATGTTATCCCTGGATAGGAGTCTTTCTTACTGCTAGCCATCATCCGATTATACAACTATGAAGGTAAGGAAATCAAGTCGGCTCAGCCTAGACGTAGGTCTAGCCCAACTTTGAATTTTAGTACCCCTCAGCATACTCAATCATGTAGTGTCACCCAGAGGAAGATGGACCAGGTCAAGGATATGGGAGTAAAAGATGTCGTGCTTGAGGCTCAAATTTTTGAAATTGAAGATTTGGATGGTGAAGTTGCTTCTACTCTAGACTCCCAAATAGTGACTGTGGCAATGACACCACCACCAAAAATGATTGAAGGAACTTCTTGTTCCACTGTGACCCCTAAATGGTTAACAACCTCAGTGAACAAGAAAAGGAACTTTCTTCTTGTGACCATTTCGATTTAGGAAATGGTTGCTAAGTACTCTAAGAAGAATCCAAAGCCAAAGAGGGTCAAGACCACCGCTCACCTGAACAATGACAAAGAAACTAGTAAGTGGATGACAGAGATTGCCTCTTACAAACCGAAAGATGAGAACAAAGAGGCCGGTTCTGATGATTTTGAAATCACAAAAGTAGAGTTGGGAAAGATGAGCAGGGATACAGATAACCATTTTTTTCAAGTGTCAGCAAAGAAAATACTTACCCAGTCAGAGAAGGATGGATGGGAGAAAAGAGAACTTAAAAGACACACGTGTGTTTTGGCTCAGTTTATTGATAGTATTGGTTGCCTTGGAGCAATTCCAATATCCCATGCCACTGAGAATTTTGACCCAACTTCTCTGAAAAATAAGAAGTTGATGAACCAAGTTCAACGAGCTAAGAGCATCGTTGAAGCGGTTGAGAAGTGGATTGAACAAGTAATCAAAGATGGTGAAAAATACATAACCGACTCTCAAAAATTGTGTGATGAAGTACAGAGCCTGATTTCTGAAATCCAAAAACCAACTTGTACCATGGGAGAAAGAAGAGCACAAATGGCAAAATGTCCTACCTCTGTTTGCCAAAATTGAAGAATATGGGACTACCAGGTTTCTGATGGAACATTCAATTAAGCTGGTAGCTGATGAATGCCAACTTTTCATGCTAAAGAAAACTATCATGTGGCAGGTGCTTACCTTTCAATCGATAATTACGGATGCAAGAACCTCTATCTATGAACTCCAAGATTTTGAAAGTAGTATAGTCAAGGATAATAAAGTGGTTAATCCTGATCATGACTTGGAGTTAGGAATCTGCAGGTCAAGCACATAGGAAGCAATCAAATCTTTCTAGTTGAACATGGAGAAGATTAGAGTTAGGAGTAGTTTCATGTCGAAGGATATAACCAAGGTGGCTAGGATCGAATCTATAGTTTTCATTGGGAATGATCAACTGCCGAAGCACTCAGAGAAGATGGTGCAACACAAGTGGAATAAAGAAGTGGCAAAGGTGAAAATCAACGCAAAGAAAGTCCCAAGCCAATCAATGATCGAGGAACTCACAACTGCTCATGACGCCTGCGAAGATGGAGAAGATGATGATGATTGAATATGACATAATGCATCCACTTAGGGCTAGTTTTCTTTATGTTTAAAAACATTTCTTATAGTTATGCAAAAACTTCAGGGCAACTGTCTAAAAATACTCTTTGTTGGTTTTGTAATTGTTTTATTGTGGAGTGCTCGAGTTTTGAGGGAGACCGCCTCCGTTTAGACTATAAATTAAGTAAAATAGATGGTAGAGTGTGAGATTTTAGTAACCAATTTTGGGAACTTTAACTGAAGGGTTATTTTTGGTATTTTCTATTCTTATTCAAAGGAAGAATCAGATCATTGGGACATGTTGTGAAAAGATTGGTAGATATATTTTTGTGTCTTTGTTGCATAAGGATATATGTATGAAATCTGATCATATTGTTTTCAAGGAGAAGAAAGATTTGTGTATTTTGAATCCGAATAGATAACATGTCTTTGCATATGTTCATCCGATCAAGTAACAGTAATTGATCATTTCATTGCAGTATTTCATTATTCTTCTGATGTTCTTTCCTTTGAATGTGTTGTTTACTCTAGAAAAGATTCATGATTGAGGGCGGATTTATTTTCCTTGAATCTTTTCGTCTTTAATTAGTTTAAGTGCAAGAAGTATATTGAACTTTGTTTTAGTTACTATAGTTAAATGTTTTGAAAATTAAGGAAATAGCTTTCATTGTTTATGAGACATGAGAAAAGTTGCAGCCTTTCATCCAAGAATGAAATAGGCGGCCTTACACACTTTCTAGTTAAAAGCTTTCATTTAGATATAATTAAAAATAAAACATATTTCATGAAAAACCAAGATAGGGAGCTGTACCTATGCAAAAATTCAGAGGGAAGTGATTTGAAAAACACTTACCCAATTGTTCAGTGAATCATTTGTTCTCAGAATAAGGTAATAGAGTTTAAGATTAATCTTTTGAAAACAAAGGGCAAATCTGTTCACTAACAAAAAAGTGCATAAAATAATATTAAAGAGAAAAATAATACAATTTCATATAATTTATGAATGTTAATTTAATTCAAGTTAATTAAAAGTTTATATTGATTATAATAATAGCATATATACTGTAAATTTTAATTTAATCTATATAAAATATGCCGAGAGAATCCTTGTTGAGGTGCCTATTTTAAATTTTTTTTACACCCTAAAGTCAAATAGGCACCTTGAGAAGGATATCTCTCCATGTATTTTATATAGATTAAAATAAAATTTAAGGTATATATGCTAGTGGAAATCGCATAGTGCAACATAGAAAACATAAAATAAATCAATATATAATTATATACTATCTTTTTATTAAAAGAGGTTATATTATAATATTGTAGCATCCTAAAATTGCGATACTTGCAATTTTGACCGCATTTGGGTCTTCATGATGGTGATGCAACACTGAACCTGAATGGAGACACTGAAACTTGTTCATGACAGCAAAAACTGCATTTTTCAGTACCCTAGCTTGATCCTCCTTGCACCCTACTGTCCCTGGAGGTGGGACCATGGCGCCCAGCGCCCTGGTCCCCCAGGACCATGGCGCCCAGCGCCCTGGTCCCCCAGGACCATGGCACCCAATGCCCTGGTCCCTGGCCCTATTTTTGGGCCCGGTCTCTTTTGGGTCTCGGGTCTTTATGTTTGCAAACTGGAAAATAATGTTTCCTGGTCGGCCTAAGGTCGGAAAAATCAGTCTTTTAACCCTAATTGGCAAGTATATAAACTACATTTCCTCTCCCATTTTGAAAAGGAGAGGGAAGGAGGCGGAAGCGATATTCAAACATTCAAGCATTCAAGCATACAAGCATTCCTTCAAGCAATTGATCATTCTAAGTCTCCATTCAAGGCTAAGTGTTGCATTCAAGACAAGGATTCAACCATTGAAGAGGAGATCACATACAACATACAACATACAACATACAACAACATTTACACCTTTGCATGTAAGAATACAAACATTCTTACAACAAGGTACTAGTACTTGTTTTACATTACAATCATTTACATTTACAGCATTTCTCATTTCTTGGTTAATCCCAAAACCGGGGTTTGACCTAAGGGCAAACCCCTAATCCCTAACCCCCCAATCATCTTCGCTTTTTTGTGTGTAGGTTGCAGGTACGCGGCTGAAATTGAAGATCTGGAATCCTTGTGCAGAGACGAACAGATCCCCCCTTCGTTTCGCAGATTTTTCGGAGGATCGTGTGCACGCCGGGTGCCATCGTCCCGTCAACTTTCGCTCAAATTTGTAGGACAGCACCGTCTCGACATTTTACTACTAATTCCAGGTCCGCAACTTCATCCCATATCCCTATCTCAGTTTATAAGTGAATCTTTCTCACTTTTCATGCATTCCTAGCTTAATCCTTCTATCTACATTTTTTACAAAAGAGGGTAGCCTTACCGTCTTAACCCTTGAAACTCATTCAGAATCCAATCTTGCATTGTGTGGGATTGGATCTTGTGGGTTTCAACCCCTCTTTTGAATGTAAATTCTCTCCTAAGTGAAAACCGTCAACCCTAGTGACCTCCCTTCTCTCTCCTTGGAGTTGGAGAGGGGAGAGCAACTTAGGGTTCGCTTGCGATTTTCCACTTTACATTTTGGTGAACCCGACGTGAACATCCTTTCTGATTATTCATGACTAGATCTGAAAATTGGATGCCTTGATTACATTTCCATGTTTGATCTTTTGCAAAGTTTAGAGGTTAATTGCATAAAAAAACCCTAAATTTTCTTTTTAGTAATTAAGCTTGTGAAATGTTTAATTGTTAATGCTTGTTTCAGATCTACTCTTCTATTGCAAATTATCAATTCATATTTGTGCTTTAATTCTGAAAATTAAGTGGTTAAGTGTCAAAACCCTAATTTTTAAAACCCTCTTGATTCAACCTTTGACCGACAGTTTCACTGAACAAAACATCTCCAAATCAGCTGTAACTTTGGATTCCGCAACAAAATCATAATATCTTTCATCCTTGAAAATCTGGAAAAAAGTTGTGAGGACCGTGTGCACCCCGAGCGCCATCGTCCCCGACATTTTTTCCGAAATTTCAGGAGTTAGATCTTACTGTATTTTTCTGCTAAAATCCAGAATTTTGGCTGATTTTATCAATTACAACACTTTCAAAATTAAAGTCAAAGTTGGTCTAGGGATTGCTTGGATTAAGGCTTCTAATCATTCAAAAATTGATGAAATTGAAATTTTGTGTCAAAATTGTGTTCTTACTGTCCTAAATCTGAAAAGTGTGTTGGCATTCATTCAGAATTTCAGTGCTTTATTCAAATTTTTGTAGTTTGTAACTTTTGAAATTAAGTGTTTAATTACAACAATCTTGATTTCCACTTTCAAAATTGAATTTTGCGTAAAATTGAGTCAACTTTTAAATTTCGAAGCTTGCATTGCTCTTAGTATTCCCTCTAAAATCATAAAATTCAAAATTTCAGTTTCCCTCTCTTTTTCAAAATTCAAATTTTGCATTTTTCAACAATCTTGGTAGGGTTCAATTTTGAGATTGCAACTTTAATTTGGCCTATCTACAAATCATAAAATTACTCAATTTTTTCAAATTAGCTTTAAAATCATCATAACTTTCATCCCTGAAAATTTCGAAAAAAGTTGCGAGGACTGTGTGCACTCCGAGCGCCACGGTCCCTGACATTTTTTCCAAAATTTCAGGAGATTGTCGTGATTGTATTTAACAGCCTAAATCTAGGAGATTGGCTGATTTTATTGAAATTTGCTACCTCTAAATTCAAAATCTTCTCTCCCTCTCTAGTGCATGAGTTTTACAACAATAAGCCCTACTTACACTATTCCCGTTAGACGAAGCCGTAGAATTAAGTCTTTCCAAGGTTTAATTACCGAGGAGATGGAACCTAATTTGAATGGCCTTTTTAACGAAGACACGGGTAATTCCTCTAATCCTCCTAATGATGAAGAAGCTCTCCATGAGGTTTCTGTAGAACAACTTTCGAAATTGGATAACCAATTTGATGATTTTCAGCAATGGATGTCTCAAGAGTATCTTGATAGTCAAGCTCTTTCATTAATTGAGGGTCTAAAACATATGGTTCAAAGTGATAAGAATGGAATTGATATTTTGCGTGGTATTGCACACATTGTGGATTCGAATGTGATGCCTATGAAGAGTTGTGCTGAAACTTTAGGTTATACACAACCTCCCACTCAAGTCAATCATTCTATTCCTTTGACAACTTCTATTGCTAGCATACCTACCTTTACATCAAACATAATGACTACTTCTATGCAAGACATTCCGCCTATGATCACCAGTCATGGGGGCAATCCTTCCTCTTCAATCAACCCTCTTCCTTCATTCAATCCAATGTCTTCATTCATTCCTTCAATAAGTGTCCCTATTACATCTATACAAATGAACATGACGCAAGGGGGCAATTCATCTAACCATTCCATTCCTCCTTGTAGTGCTCCTCTTTTCCAATCATCTCCTATGACTAACTATCATAGTGTCCCACCACCTTACTCTCAATCAATACCTTCTTTCAATAACATAATACCTCCATCACAATCTAACACGTCTAATATGAACTCCTCGACCGAAGCGACCATTAACAATCTTGCACAAACTGTCTCTTCTTTACAGCAACAAATTGCCTCTATGAATCAATCTAAGTTTAGTGTGCCCACATTTGATGTTGCGAGCCCACTTTCTCTTGACATTGTTTGAGCTATCCCACCTAAGCATGTAGAAATCCCGCATTTGGAGCTTTATAATGGTAAAGGTGATCCTCTAACACATGTTAAGACTTTTCAAACAATATGTACTTATTTTGCTTATGACCAAAGGTTGCTTGCAAAACTGTTTACTAGGACATTAAGAGATAAAGCCCTACAATGGTATTGCTCATTGCCTTCTTATTCTATTACTTCTTTCGAACAACTTGCAAATGCTTTTATTCAACAATTTCAAAACAATATAAGTCCTAAAGTTACTTTGATTGATTTAATGCATTGTAAACAAGGTGTTAAAGAAAAAGTGATTGATTTCATTGGTAGATATAAGCATTTGTATGCTCAAATTTCTTTTCCAGTGCCTAACAATGATATTCAAAGAATCTTTATTTCTAATTTACAAAAAGATATTCGAGACAAACTTTTGTTTTCTGAGTTTACTTCTTTCCAACAGTTGTGTGCAACTCTTCACAATTATCAACTGACTGTGAGTCAAATGGAACAAGTAAATCCTATGGCTCCGAGTGATAAGGGTGATAGTAGTCAACAACCATTTGGGAAGTTTAAACCGAATAGAGAATCCATTAAGTTCAATGAAAACATCATCAACAACAATGTGAATGCAGCATCAGGTGTGCCTCCTATTTCTAAGTTTTTCAAGAAAGAAAGAAAGTTTACTCCTTTGAATGAATCATTGCATAGTATTATGAATAAGTTATTGGAACAAAATGTGCTTACTCTCCCTCCTATAAAGCAAATCGATCCTACAAAGATTAATTCACCCTATTTTGATAACAAATCTTTTTTTCAATTTCATCGTCAACCTGGGCATGATACTGAAAAATGTTTTGCTTTAAAGGGTAAAATTCAAGATTTGATTGATAATAATACTATCTCTATTTCTGGAGTGAATGATAAAGGCAACACATCTATAGCTCCTCCTAACCAAAATCTTAAGATTTTTACTGATCCATTACCTTCTCATACCTTTAATGTGATTGAGACTAATGATTCCTCTTTCTCATCTGATGGTCTTGTGTCTATGACTCCGAATGTGATTAACTTTGTAGAGTAGCAAGAAAACCCTAAAGAACCTTCCATCACATTTGATTCTAGTGAAACTATTAGGGCACCTGATGGTCATTTATACATAGTTGCAAAAGTCAAGAATACACCTTGCCGTGGAGTGCTTATTGATCCTTCTTGCATGGTTACTGTTATTACTGAAGAATTTCTTTTTACTTTGCAATTGAATCAAGTGATCTATGACAAAACAGATGTGGTTGTGAAATTATTTGATGCATTTTCTTCTCCTGCAATTGGTTCTATTACATTACCTATTGAAGTCCATAACAAATCCCTTGATGTGAACTCTGTTATTATTCCTTCATCCGAACAATTTCGTGTGAAGCTTGGTTATCCTTGGCTATCTTCCATGAAAGCTATTGCTTCTCCTATTCATAAGTGTTTGAAATTTCCCCATAATGGTGAAGTTGTTACTGTCAATCATAGTCTCTTTAAACCAGCCGAAAGAACTTCTAGCATTCCTATTGATTATTTTTGGCTGAAACAATTCCAATCTCTTCCACCGCGAAGTGATCATCTTTTCAAATCTTATCAAAAGTGGAAAATAGATATGATCCTATCTCTAAGTGAACCTAGAACACCCAAACTTGATATTCCTATCGTTCTTGAGAAGGAAGTTCTTCCTTTGAAAGATAAAACTAATGTCTTTCCTCAAGAAGATTCCCAACCCATTCCTATGGATGTAACTATGTCTATGCCTAATAAACTTTCTAAAAGTAGACCTATACCTCCTCGTCATGATGGACTTGGTCTCCTTCCTAAACCAAATATTCCTCCTTTATATGGAGCAGTTCCTCCTCCTTCCTCTTATGGAGAGAAGAGACCTTCCTCTTCTCCTATTATCCAGCCTAAGAGACCACAACCTAAACACCCAAGTGATAAGGATGAGAACATTCCTCCTCCTCAATCTTCTGAACTTCCTACTAAGACTAGATGAAATCGTTTTGCACGTGAACGCCGATGAAAGCGTCGTCTTAGAGCTCAGGGAGCTGCTTCTCAAACTTTGCAATCCCCAAAAACACCTTCAACAAGCATTATTCCATTTTCTCCAAAATCTCCTAAACATAAGATGCATGATGGTTTTGATCCAGTGTGAGTTAAAGATCCTATTTTTATAAATCTTGATAATGATATAGATGAAAATTTTAGTCATAATGAAAATGTTACTCCTCTTGCTTCTGATAGTGAATATGAATCTGTTGATATTGATAACCATTTATCTAACGAATTTTCTAAAGCACTTATCCTAGCTCCTAGACAAGAACAACGTGGCTTGGAACATGAACATAGCCCTTGTTTGGATCTTGTGATAGCTCCATCTGCTGTGTTGAATGTTCCTCCTCTAGCATGTTTCCTGCCTTCCTGAAATATTGATCAGCAAGATCGGGGGGTAGATGACATGCTAGACTAGTTTCATTAGCATAGCAGATTCTCTACTCCTCTCTTTCGTTACTTCTTCTATGTGTTATTCTCATTCTTCTATTTGTTGTCCTTAGTGTTGTCTACTTGAGGACGATGCAAAGCATTGAGATCTCTTTTGGTCTCTCTCATGTTGACTCAAAAGACACATGTGTTCCCTTCTTCTAGGTGACCTTCCTTGATTCGGGAATGAAGAACAATTATGCATACATACATATGATAAACATGAATTATCATACAGCATACTGACCCCGAGGAAAGCGAAGTCACCTCGTGCTTTGTGTTTTGTGTCTATTATCCTTGGGTTTATCTCACACTTGGGGGCTAAATCTTTGTGATAACATGCTCCTTTCCCTTCTCATTTCTTATGTGTATCACTACCTTAAAGCAATCACCCCCGTAGAGGCATGTGCGATCGCTTTAACATAGGGGGGCATACACCCCGTCTATCCCTTTAGGATACTTGAAAATTTCTTGGCGAACTTAGCTTTGCCTTGAAAATTTTTGGTATTTCTCTTGCATGACTCATAGTGAGGGAACCTTACTACTGACAGTCATGGTTCTCCCTCGTGATCTTCCCTTTTACTTTGTCAATCGAAGTCGTAAGATCTTTAGCCCACTGGGGGCTTGGTGTGTCTTTCCTCCTTGATGTGGTGAAAGTCTTTCAATGTTGTTCCCTTGTACTTTACTAGAAGTATGAGCATACGCTTATACTCCCGCTAAAGTGGGGGCTAAATGTAGCGTCCTAAAATTGCGACACTTGCAATTTCGACTGCATTTGGGTCTTCACGATGGCGATGCAACATTGAACCTAAATGGAGACCCCGAAACTTGTTCATGACACCAAAAACTGCATTTTTCAGCACCCTAGCCTGATCCTCCTTGCACCCTGCTGCCCCTGGAGGTGTGACCATGGCGCCCAGCGCCCTGGTCCCTAGCCCTATTTTTGGGCCCAGTCTCTTTTGGGTCTCGGGTATTTATGTTTGCAAATTGGAAAATAATGTTTCCTAGTCGGCTTAAGGTCAGAAAAACCAGTCTTTTAACCCTAATTGGCAAGTATATAAACTACATTTCCTCTCCCATTTTGAAAAGGAGAGGGAAGGAGGCGGAAGCGATATTCAAACATTCAAGCTTTCAAGCATTCCTTCAGGCAACTGATCATTCTAAGTCTCCATTCAAGGCTAAGTGTTGCATTCAAGACAAGGATTCAACCATTGAAGAGGAGATCACATACAACATACAACATACAACATACAACAACATTTACACCTTCGCACGTAAGAATACAAACATTCTTACAACAAGGTACTAGTACTTGTTTTACATTACAATCATTTACATTTACAGCATTTCTCATTTCTTGGTTAATTCCAAAACTGGGGTTTGACCTAAGGGCAAACCCCTAATGCCTAACCCCCCAATCGTCTTCACTTTTCTGTGTGTAGGTTGCAGGTACGCGGCTGAAATTGAAGATCTGGAATCCTTGTGCAGATACGAACAGATCCCCCTTCATTTCACGGATTTTTCGGAGGACCGTGTGCACGCCGGGCGCCATCATCCTGTCAACTTTCGCTCAAATTTGCAAGACAGCACCGTCTCGACATTTTACTGCTAATTCCAGGTCCGCAGCTTCATCCCATATCCCTATCTCAGTTTATAAGTGAATCTTTCTCACTTTTCATGCATTCCTAGCTTAATCCTTCTATCTACATTTTTTACAAAAGAGGGTAGCCTTGCCATCTTAACCCTTGAAACTCATTCAGAATCCAATCTTGCATTGTGTGGGATTGGATCTTGTGGGTTTCAACCCCTCTTTTGAATGTAAAGTCTCTCCTAAGTGAAAACCGTCAACCCTAGTGACCTCCCTTCTCTCTCCTTGGAGTTGGAGAGGGGAGAGCAACTTAGGGTTCGCTCGCGATTTTCCGCTTTACAAATATTATTACACAGAGATATATGAAATTTTAAATCTATTTAGACTATTTTCAATAATATATATGTGAACTGCAAGACCAAAACAAATACTACAATTTAAGATATATTAAACTTTATTGAATGGGGAGTATTATGTTTATGGTTAGTGTTAGGGTTAAGGCTAATGTTATGGTGATGGATAATGTTTACATCATGGTTTGGGTTAGGGTTATGATTAGGAATAGGGTTATTATAATGGTTTGAGTTTATATCATGTTAAGGGTTACCATCAACGTTAGGATTTGGTTTTTGTTTAGTAATATGGCTAGGTTAGGGTTATGGTTACAATTTAATATTAGGGTTAAATTTATGGTTAGGGCTAGGGTTTGTTGTGAGGGTTACAATTATGTTTAGGTTTTACATCAAAGGTAGGGTTAGGTTAAGCATAATTAAAGTTAGGGTTAGAGTTAGAATTATAACTAGGGGTATGGTTAGGATTAGGATTTGGTTTATGCTTATGTTCTGGATCAAAGTTAATGTTAGTATTATGGTTAGGGTTAAGGTTTACATCATGGTTAGGGTTATGATTAGGGTTAGGGTTAGGGTTTAAGGTTAAAATTATGATAATGGTTAGGGTGTATATCATGCTCAAGGTTAGCACCAAGGTTAGGGTTTGGTTTTGGTTTAGGATTATGGTTAGGGTTAGGGTTTATGATTATGGTTAGTGTTAGGGTTTAGTGTTAAGGTTAAGTTTATGGTTAGGGTATAGTGTAAGGGTTACAATTATGTTTAGGGTTTACATCAAAGTTAGGGTTAGAATTAGGGTTATGACTCAATTATATTAAGGTTAGGGTTGAATTAGTATTGAAATTCAATTAGGATTAGGATTCAAGCTAGATTAAGGCTAGGAATAAATTAGGATTAAAGTTAAATTCCGGTTAGGGTTAAGTTTAGGGTAGGATCATTGTTATGGTTAGGTTAGTGCTATGGTTAGGGTTAGGGAAAGGATTATGATTATGATTATAATTAGGTTTATTGTTTAAATCATGGTTGGGGTTAAGGTTAGGTTTAGGATTATGGTTAGGGTCATAGTGAGGATTATGGATAGGGTTAGGGTTTACATCATAGCTAGGGTTAGGATTAAGGTTAGGGGTAGGGTTAGGGTTAGGATCATGATTTAGAGAACTAGGTTTAGGCTTATGGTTAGGATTTAAATCATGCTTAGGGTTAGGGTGAGGACTATGGTTGGGGTTAGGATTTAAGATTAAGGTTAGTGGTGGGGTTTACGATTAGGATTAGAATTATAGATAGGATGTACTCTTAGGATTAGGGATAGGTTTTGAGTTATGGTTAGGATTATGCTTATGATCAGGATTATATTTTATGGTTAGGGATAAGGATTATTGTTAGGGTTAGGGTTTATGGTTATGGTTAGGTTAGGGTTAAGGTCTAGAGTTATGGTTAGGGTTATGGTTTACATCATGGTTGGTGTTGGAGTTAGGGTTAGGTTTATGGCTAGGTTTAGGGTTATAGTTATGGTTAGGATCATGACTAGGGTTAGGGTTTACATCATGGTTAGGGTTAGGGTTATGATTGATGTTAGTGTTTATATCATGGTTATGGTTATGGTTATGGTTATGGTTAGGGTTATTGCTTGGGTTAGGGTTTAGGGTTTGGGTTATAGTTAGGTTTAAGGTTATAATTATGGATATGGTTAGGGTTAGGATTAGGATTTACATCATGGTTAGGAGTAGGTTTTACATCATGGTTAGAATTATGGATAGGGTTAGGGTGTACATCATGGTAGGGTTAGGTTTAGGGTTATTTTTTAGGGAAATAGCTATCTAGCCCTTAGGATGCACCAAGATATTAATAACCTTCATATATTATTTATACATTGTAATAGATGATTGGTGCATCCTAAGGGTTATAGAGTCATTCCCTAGTTTTAGGGTTAGGATTTAGGCTTATCATTAGGTTAGTTTAGGTTTAGGGTTAGCGTTATTATTAGGGTAATGGTTTAGAGTCATGGTTCAGACTATGGTAAAGGTTATGATATACATCAAGGTTCAGCTTAAGGTTAGGGTTAAAATTAATATTATAGCTAGGCTTATGATTTACTTCATTATTAGGGTTAGGGCTAAGGGTTACAGTTAGGATTAATGTTAGTGTTTACATCATGGTTAGGGTTAGGCTTGTAGAGTTAGCATTATTATTAGGATTTACACTATGATTAGGGTTCAAATAATTGTTAGGGTTAGGGTTATGGTTTGGGATAGGGTTTAGGTTTAGGATTAGGATGATAGTTAAGGTTTACATCATTGTTAGGATTATGATTAGTTTAGGGTTTAGGCTACAATTAGGTTTAAGGTTATAATTATGATTATTATTAGGGTTAGGATTTACATCTTGATTAGGGTTAGGGTTAGCATTACAATTCATAAATAGGGTTTAATTATGGATAGAGTTACAAACAATATTCAAATAGTGTTAGTGTTTAAGTATAAAGCATGGCATGAGGGTGAGGGTTAGGATTATTTAATAACGCTTGAATTTAATGTCGAAGTTAAGGTTTAATTAGGGTTATTGTTAGGATAAGGCATGGTGAGGGTGAGGATTAGTATTAAATTAGGATTAGGATTGAAAGGGGATTAGGGTTAGATTAAGGTTAAAGTTGTAGGTAGGGTCTATTTAAATGGTTAGAGTTAACTTTAGGGTTAGGTTAGGGTTAGCATTCAATTATAGGGATTAGAGTTAATGGTTACGGTTATATTTAATTATAGTTAGGGTTCAATTATGATTAATTTTTGACTATGGTAAGGGTTAGATTAAAATTAGAGTTGAATTATGACCATAGTTTAATTAGGGTTAGGATTAAGTTTAGGCTAGGATTTAGTTATGACTAGATTAGGGTTCAAGTTATAGTTAGGGATTAATTGTAGGGTTGTAATTAAATTTAGGGTTAGGTTATGGTTAGGTTTCAATTATGGTTAGATTAAAGTTGAAGTTTGGGATTAGGTTATGGTTTAGGGTTCAATTAGTTCTAGATTAGAGAAATTGTCAAGGTTAGGGTTTGATTATGGTCAAGTTTTAATTATAGTTAATGTTTGTATAAGAGTTCAATTACATTAGGGTTACAATTAAATTAAGATTAAAGTTTGATTAGGATTAGGGTTTGGGCTAGAATTCAATTAAGATTAGGATCAATAAGCATTAGAGTTTGGATTAGGTCAAGATTCAATTAGGGTTAGATTAAGGTTGAAGTTGTAGTTAGGGTTTAATTCTATAGTTAGAGGTATGATTAGGATTAGGTAATGGTTGGAATTAAATTCTAGGGTTATATTTAAGTTTACTGTTAGTTTATGGTTTAGGGTTCAATAAAGTCTAGATTAACGACGGGGTTTGATTATGGTAAATTTTTAAATATAGTTAGGGTTCATAGTAGAGTTTAATTAGGGTTATAATTAGGCTTATGATTCAATAAAATTAGGGTTAGGATTCATAATAGATTTCATTTAGGTTAGAATTAGGCTTATGATTTTATAACATTAGGTGTAGGGATTATTGTTAGAGTTAGGGTTTAGGGTTTTGGTTAGGATTATGGCTAGGATTAGGGTTTACATCATGGTTAGGGTTAGCATCAATGGTTTGGGTTAGGATTATGGTTACAGTTAGGATTGTGATTAGGGTTAGGTTTTAGGATTAGGATTATGGTTAAGGTTAAGCTCTAGGGTTAGGGAAAATATTTATTATTAGGGTTATGGTTCAATTGGTGTTAGGATTAGGGTTAGGATTATGATTATGTTTACGAGAATGTGGTTAGGATTAGGAATATGGTCATGGTTAAGGTTTGTTGGCCATTTGGTGGAATTGATTATGTGCTACATTAATGTTTTGTCATTGATGCCAAAACTAGCTATTTGGATGCTTTACTGGCACCCTTCTGGTCTCAATACGTTGAGTGGTTTCTGCTTGATTTGGATCCAACATGATCCAGTAAACTCTGGTATGATTTAGTTAGAAGCTTAGTTTATGGTTTTGACGAGGGTTTCACCAATAGAGCTTTTGATGAAGATGCTTGATGAATTTCATAAGTGGTATTGGTGCAACTTCTGGTGGAGTTTCAGGATGCTGTTGGTGATCATGTTTGAGACTTGGTAGATGGAGATAATTTATATAGTGTGTGGACCTATACATGGTCCCGGTTGATCTAGGATGTGGACCGACTTTAATGTAACGTGTGGATTGGGCCTATCGATGTATTTCCAGAATGTCTTATGTGTTGGATATTGTTTGTTTGGTCTAAGGACGACATTGTTTATAATTACGTAATTGGCTTATTATTTGGTGGCCAACCTAATTGTTTATGGGCGAGGGTTTGTATATATAGATGTAAAATCTCATTGTAGATCATCATGGTTATGTTAGAGGTCATGGTAAAGGAATGTAATGTGTGAATAATGTAATATCATTCAGGTAGAGGAATTGGTCGATCATTAGAGATCAAGTTGGGTTTATATAAGAGGATTTAGTCCTCTGGTATTGAGCTTAACCAGAACTATACTCAGGCATAGGAGATGCTATGTTTTGTAGTTCAACACTTCTCCGGATTGTAGTCTGGATTTCTATGTAGTCAATGATTTTACTGCTTATCAGATTGCCATTAGTTTTATGTCAAAGTTATACTATATACTCTAGTCAGTTAACACTACCAAATCATGCAGTCGGTATACATAGAGAAGTCGGTATGCACAGTCTAGTCGGTTACAGAATAAAGTAGTTACAGAACGCAGTATACACTGAGCTGTCTACCGAGTATCTTTTCATGTTTACCGAGCAGCAAAGATGACACACCGAGTTGATATACAGCAAGTTAAACGTGTTACCAGATTCATTGAACCTGGATATGCATATGAAAACGTGTTACAAGACCAAGGCACATCTAACCATTATCACATTGGAAATTACACTAGAAGATTGTGTATGATTATGAGGTCATCTAACCAATAAAATTATTTGCATGGTTATTCATTCGATAAATCATGTTTGTAAGATCGAAGCAATGAATGGATCACCGTCATAAGAGATCTATTTATACAACATGGATTGAGATCAGTAAGAGACATGCAGAAAGGAAGATATAATAGTGCATAAGTGTAAGAAGACTGTTACAGAGACAAAAAGGTCACTAAGAAGGTTTTCAGAGAACAATCAAAGAATAGAGTAAACAGAAGGGTTTACCGAGTTACTATATGGGTTACCGAGGTATGATTTAAGCAAGGTAATCTATTCTGAGCACATAGAATCTGCTATAAAATTCCAAATGTAAAGTTGCAGATATTTGTAATGATTTTATTGAAATATTTTAAAGTTATAAGAGAAACCTTTAACAGGGTAAAAGACTCTAATCAAGTCTATAAATTGTAAAGCCTCTAACCAGGTGCAACATTTTAGATTAAGTGTTGTAGAAATCCTTTAGCAAGGTAGATCTAACAGATCTTGTTACTCCTAACAGGGCAAGCTATCAGAAATAGCTAAACATGTAGCTCTAATTGAGCACTCTTTATTATTGCAGTAGTGAAGTTGTGGGTGCCATCCCCACTATAGTTTTTCTCTCTAACCAAGAGTTTATGTGTAACCAAAATATATGTGTTATGGAGTTAATCATGTATGACTGTTATCTATTTGTTTCAACTTTATATTATGTTATTGCTATATTCAGTTTATGCATAACAGTTAAGTTATTATTGAAGAAATGTTTTGAAGTATTGATTCACCCCTCCCCTCTTAGTACATTAGCTTTCCATATTGGGCCTAACAATTGGTATCAGAGCTTGAATCTTGTAAAAGGGTTTTACTACCTAAAGAGAAAGATCTTATCAATGGAAGGCTACAAACAATCTCGGGGGATTGTGTATCTGCAAGAAGAGCTAGATCATGCTAATCAAGTGATTGTAGACATGCAAAGACAAATGCAAAAATCTTTGAAAGTGAGAAGAAGATTATCTGATGATTTGTAGGACTCTCAAGAGTTAGTGGAACAAATTGAGACATCATCTGAGAATAGTATATCTGAAGAGACTAAAGAAATGATTGGAGTATTGAAAGAAAAGAACAAAGCACTGGCTGGTCAACTGAAAGCAATGAAGAGAGAACATGAACATTTTAGCACACAGATGACTGAAAATCTAGATGCATTGAGGACAATCGAGGATAAAGAAAGAGATCTACAAAGAGAGAAACATCAACTTGAAGTTTTATTATTTGATAAGAATGATGAAATCACAAGGTTAACTGGAATTCAACAAAACCTATTAGATCAACTAGGCTATGCACATCATGAAGCAAATTAGAAGAATGATGAGAATCAAGCATTGAAACTTGAAGTATCAAGATTGACCGATGAACTTGAAACAGAGAAGAAATCCAAAGAATCACTGAAGAAGAGTTATGAAGCATCAAAGATGTTGGATGAGCAACTGAATACAAGAAGACCCAACAAAGATGCAGGACTCGGTTACAAAGGAAAAGACTCTACTGAGAAGGGAATGTACACTACCTAGAGAGGAGAATCATCAAAGCAAGCTGGAATGAAGAATAACATCAAAAGGAAGAAGCCTATTTGCAACTACTGTGGAAATCAAGGTCACACTGCCAACATGTGCCAAATCAGAAAAGGTAAGCAACCGAATGTCACGAAGTCCAATGGTTATTGTTACAATTGCAATAAATATGCTCACACATCTAATCAATATAGGACAAAGTCTATTAACAATTATCATAAGGCAAAATTCAAAGGGTTTTGTAAAAACTGCAATAGATATGGTCATAGTACTGAGAAGTGTTGGTTTAAGCAAAAGAATCACAAATGGTATGCACACCAAGCAAAAGCTAGAGGTTATCGAACACACACAGATCCTTACTGATAGTATTCTGCAGTACCATGGGATTACAATACAAGGATATGGTGTGAATGTTGTGGGAGATATGGATATATAAGTGCCAACTATTTTATAAGGTTTGGAATGTACAATCGAAGAACATGGAGAAATCCTAGTATGGCATGTTTTCATTGTCATAAAGTTGGACACTTGGCTGGAGATTGCAGAGATCAACCTAGAGAGAACACTGAAGAAATAAAAGAGAAATTTAAGATGATTTGGAAAAAGAAGGAAATTGTGTCAAATAAAGAAAGCACCTTACCTACAGAGTTAGGTGCACATATTCCAGTTAATCGGTAAAGGTACGAAGGGACTACATTCTCTCAAATTTAAATCTTAACAATTCCTATTCTAGTATGTACTTAAATTAAATCTGCATAGTTAAGATGTAGTAGTAAGTTTGAAATTCTATCAAACTCTTTTGAAGCACTATACAGAAATCCTGTCAAGTCGGTGAATACAGGAAGCTTGTCAAGTCAGTAAATGAAAGAAATTTGGTTACTCGGTTAAAGCACAAAAAGGAAAGAAAGTTTAAGAGGAACCAAGTGCATTTAATGTTTTGACCAAACCTACACGGAGCCCGATAAGGTATTTTGTGTACTTAAAAGCATTTTCGCGGTCATTTTCATTCACCAAGTTTTCAAGAGAGCAGAGCAGAGCGATTCCAAGGCGATCAAAACCTCATTCAAAAGAAAATCCAAGGTATTTACATCAATCTCTTTGCATTGTTAGGCTAGTTTACCGATCTTATCAAATTGTTATTATCTGCTAAGTGTGAAGCGTCTGTCATTTGAAACCATCAAACCCTAAGGACTGTTTGCTAGTTTTTACCTGAAATCTTCAATGGCACCCAAGATCCAAGATCCCATAGTTATCAAGAATGTAGAGAAGCCCTCACTAAAATACTCTTTGACTCCTAAAGTTGCATCTGAACCGGATGACAAAACTGCCTTTTCACTCATCCTGGATCGAGTATTGTTAGTCGAAGATGTGAGATTCTTCACCAAATGTCATGTTGAAGAACTCGGTCATGTTGAAATTAAAGACACATATGATGAGCTATGTACTAATGGTAAAATGGATAGCAAGTATGAACATATCAAAATCAAGGGATTAACTGAAGCCCTAACCTATCCCCGTGTGTTCAAACCCCAGTGGGTCAAGTTCATTCTAAGCAGAGTTCATGATGATTTCATGTGGCTAGAAGTGAAACCATTCAAGATAACAAAGGAAATAATTCATGTGATCACCGATTATCCTATCTATGATCATGCCCGAGCACAGAAGATGATATCACAGAAAGAATTAATCAGTTTAACCGGAGTAGAATTTGATTATAGAGGACTGAAACTGATCAATGTCACTTATGCAGAACTTAAGTTTTCTATTAGAGTAATTGGTTACTATTTCTTCCAATCAACAAGGGAAAACAGTGTTCCCTGTGCAGCAGTAGACCTGGCCTACAAAATTGTGAAAAAGGGTATGAAAATTGACCTATGTGAGGCATTGTTGAAGAACCTATTTGAGAATCTGAACACAATCAGGAAGCCAAAGAAGAACAACTCGACAAATACTCTAAAGTTTGGTTCACTTCTGGTATGCATGTTTTTCTACTTTGAAATTTTTTTTCCAACAGTCGGTAAAGTTGTTTGGGAGCTACATCGACCAATAACTCATCAGATTAATGACTTCATCAAGAAGTTAGGAGATAATTTCAATGATATCATGGATGACTACTTCAGTAAATTTCAAGAGAAGATGCACAACAAGTACTGAATTCCACCCAAGCTAGTGGAGAAATACAAAGATGACATCTGTTTTGAAGTAGACACTGATTACTATTATGTGAATGCTGTGGAACCAAGGACTCAATCTTTGCCACCTTTGGGTTACGAGATTGACTTTGACATCACACAACAACAAATTGATACATTTCTTACATTGCCAAGGCATGCTACCGAGCTGAGGTATGGTACTTATGAAGAAGTAAAGGAAAAGGTAAAAATGAGCATTGTAGTACCCAAAGCTACAAGAAAGGCATCAAAGATGATTAAAGCATTGTCAGAGAAATTTGGAGAAGAATCTTCCTCGACACCTGTCAGAGGCACTCTTGCCATCACCGAAGAAGAATCTGAAGCTCAAGAGGTAGCAATAACACTGAGCACCAAATTGCCTAAGGGTAAAATGTTAAAAATAAAGAAACAGGACACTTCAAAGGCCCTACCGACTCCTCCAACATAGAGACCTAACACTAGAGCATCTACAGCCTCACCGAGTAAGAAGACAAAGAGTGTTACTGTTCCCAAGGTAACAAAGACATACAAGAAATCTACTCAGAGACTCATTTTGGCAAAAGAGTCTAGTGATATAGAATCAGAAGATGCAAACAAATTTCAGATTGTCAAGAGCAAGAAGGAAAATATTCATAGTGTTGAAAACTTCTGTGCTAATCTGAAAGAATATGGAGGATTTGGTTCATTTAGATATGTCAAGTATGAAACCACGAATAATGATGAGAAGAGACAAATTGAAGAAGCTGTCATTTGCACACTTCAAAAATTTTGAGTGGTCCCATTGGAAGTATCTAATTCTCTTCCAAAAGAATTGTATGAGCATATTGATAAGAGGTGGAAATATGCAATTGACATAGAAATGCAAATGAGAGAAAGAAGTCTAGTACATCTCTTTCCAGATATGTCGGTAGCTGAAATCAAAGAACATCTGACAAACTACCACAAACATTTCCAAGTCAAACAAAGAGCTTTAAAATTGATGAATGGACTCTACCTAGATGTAGAAAATGAAATAAAAGAAAAATGGTAGGAAATATTTAGAATAAAGGATGTCAGTGAATAAGTAGAAATTGAAATTATTGATGTCACTGAGCAAGATCTTGATGTTACCGAGCAAGACCCTACTAACACCATTCAAATAGATGAAGATATCATGGATCCAGAGGCACGGGAGCAGGAAATGATAAAAGGCACTACATATGAATCTATTTTGGAACAAGTTCAGCCTTATCCACTAGCCAATCAACCTATCTCAACCAAAGCTCCTTAGGATACAGCACAAGGCATCGAAGGTCACAAGTCTGCAACAAGAGAAGGTACTACTCAAGAACAAACATCTCAAGCACCTTCAAGCACTGAAAATGTTGCAACCGATACACCAAGTATCGGGACACCGAAGGACTCTATAGAGGCTAAAGGAACCAATCAAAGTGTTTCCTCTACCGAGCAACCTACCGAGGGTCAGCAAGCCTCACAAGCCCTTGTCCTAGTTCCATCGGTGAAAGGTAAAGAAAAGAAAGTAAAGAAGCATAGTTTTAAACTTGATTTGTCAAAACCAATAGTGTTACCCAATGTTGATATATCAAAATTAAAGGGGCAAGCACTCATTGACTTTGGTGAACTATGCAAAGCAAAGGCCGAACAAGAGAAGCAAATGGCCATTCAAAAGAAAAATAAAGTACTTCAGAAGGTAAAAGCACTCCTAATAAGTATGCTACATGAAGCTACAGTATCAACAGATGCAGCCATCCACATTCAACTGGATGAACTCTTGACAAAGATAGAGACATCTAGAGTAGATGCATCAGAGTATTTGAGCAAGCTAAAAGACAAAGAGCTCATTGCCAAAATGATAGAAGAGGTACAAAAAACTATATCTATTGGCAAAGTAAAACTTGTCAAATTTATTGCTAAGTTGACTCCTCAACTCAAGCACATTCATTATTTATTTGAGAAACTCTGCACATTTTCTTTATTCATTAAAGACATTAAGAATAAAATAGAGACAATTGAGAAAGAGATCACTGATCTCTCAAATAAGTTGACCACAGAGCCAAATTCAATTTAGAATTTTTATACAAGGTTACAACAGCTCATGGCTCAACAATTGGACCTAAGAAATGAAGAACACAAGATCCGGATGGACATAATGACACTTCAGACATTATTCCTTTCTCATATTTGATCAGTCCAAGAATAGATCAATTGAGCTACATCCTTATCTACTACTCAAGAGGGAAGCACTCTCGATGGCTTAATATCACTATTGGCTGATATTCAAGCACAAAATTCTTTAATGGACAGTGTAAAGGGTGCACTCTCTATCGCTCTCACTGATGCCCGGAACAAGTACAAATCTATTTTTGATCAGTTACCGCCCCTAGATGGAAATTAAGTTTTTGATGTTTGTCAAAAAGGGGGAGTAATACATACAGTCTTGGGGGAATAATACAATATATTTGGGGAGTGATACAGTTTTGATACATGATATAGAGAATGATATAGTATTTGGAGTATAGTATAAAAGGGGAGTATACTGAGCAGAGTAAGTAGAGTATCCAAGAGCAATGAACCAAGCAGTATACAGATCACTAAGCAAAGCACATAGAAAAGATCACCAAGCATGCAAAATCAGAGTTATGAATAGTATATTGACAAGGGGAGTAAAATCTGATATATTATTTCATTGACTATTGTATATACTATCAGTATAGTCATTTTGCAAAGTATATAGATTTTGAGTTATAACTTTGAAAGTAGTTTTTGTCAAACATCTCAACTAATGTCAAATGGGGAGATTGTTACTACTTATCATATTGCCATTAGTTTTATGTCAAAGTTATACTATATACTCTAGTTAGTTAACACTACCGAATCATGTAGTCGGTATACACAGAGAAGTCGGTATGCACAGTCTAGTCGGTTACATAAGAAAGTAGTTACAGAACGCAGTATACACTGAGTTGTCTACTGAGTATCTTTTCATGTTTACCGAGCAGCAAAGATGACACACCGAGTTGATATACACCAAGTTAAACGTGTTACTAGATTCATTGAACCTGGACATTCATATGAAAATGTGTTACAAGACCAAGGCACATCTAATCATTATCACATTGGAAATTGCACTAGAAGATTGCGTATGATTACAAGGTCATCTAACCAATGAAATTATTTGCATGGTTATTCATTCGATAAATCATGTTTCTAAGATCAAAGCAATGAATGGATCACCGTCATAAGAGAGCTATTTATACAACATGGATTGAGATCAGTAAGAGACATGCAGAAAGGAAGATATAGTAGTGCATAAGTGTAAGAAGACTGTTATAGAGACACAGAGGTCACTGAGAAGGTTTTCAGAGAATAATTGAAGAACAATGTAAACAAAAGGGTTTATCGAGTTACTATATGGGTTACCGAGGTATGCTATAAGCAAGGTAATATATTCTGAGCACATAGAATCTGCTATAACATTCTAGATATAAAGTTACAGATATTTGTAATGGATTTATTGAAATATTTTGAAGTTATAAGAGAAACCTTTAATAGGGTAAAAGACTCTAATCAAGTCTATAAATTGTAAAGCCTCTAACCAGGTGTAACATTTTAGATTAAGTGTTGTAGAAATCCTTTAGCAAGGTAGATCTAACAAATCTTGTTACTCCTAAGAGGGTAAGCTATCAGAAATAGCTAAACATGTAGCTCTCACTGAGCACTCTTTATTATTGCAGTAGTGAAGTTGTGGGTGCCATCCCCACCGTAGTTTTTCTCTCTAACCAAGAGTTTCTGCATAACCAAAATATATGTGTTATGGAGTGAATCATGCATGACTGTTATCTATTTGTTTTAACTTTATATTATGTTACTGCTCTATTCAGTTTATGCATAACAGTTAAGTTATTATTGAAGAAATATTTTGAAGTACTGATTCACCCCTCCCCTCTTAGTACATTAGCTTTCCATATTGGGCCTCACAAGTGAGGCTCCTTTTGTGATGAGAAGTGCGCTCTAGGTTGTTAACCTTCCTGCAAGTGCAGGCCCCTCAATTGTAATTCACATACTTACTATAGAAGTATTATCTGATTGTGGGTAGGCTTCCCACCATGGTTTTTCCCTTTATTTGGTTTTCCATGTATAAATCTTGGTGTCATGTGGATGGTTTTTATTTTGTGATTATTGTTTATGCTTAATTGCTTTTACTGCTATTTCGGTATTTATGTTTTGGGTTCTGGTATTAAAGTTTTAAATTGCTAATAGTTCTAGTAATCTGTGACAATTGATTCACCCCCCCTCTCAGTTGTCTTCTAGTTATTTAAACTGTTTAATAATTGGTATCAGAGCCTTGGTCCTTTTTGCAGAAAGCTTAAATGCTTGAGGAAGATCCTATGGCGACTAACATTTCAAGTTCATCCAGTTCTTCTGGAGCTATCTTTCGAAGGGATATTCTGAGGCTTGATGGAACAAATTACATATTATGGAAGATTTAGATGGAGACTCATTTGAGATGTCTTGGCAAGGAGATTTGGGAGATCACATAGAATGGTGTCACACCTTATAATTTGGAAGAAGATGAAAGGATTACTACATTCATGGAAAGGGTAAATGGGATTGTTATGGGGATTCAATATTGTGGTGGAACTTTGAGCGAAGATGAAATTGTTTCTAAAGTTCTAAGAGCCCTACCAATGGCTTACCAAATAAAGGCTACTACTGTTAATGAGTTGAGAATAATGGCTAATACATCTGTCAACAAAGATAATTTGGTTGGGAAACTATCTGGTTTTGAGCTTGAAGAATTTGGACCTTCTGGAGCTGTGAAGACTAAACCTGCTTTTCATGCATCTACATGTGCAACCAGTAAGCAAGACTAGAAAGATTTGTATGCAAAGGAATTAAAAGATATGAAGAGGGAAGATGACGATTTTGAGAAACTTGAAGGACTATTTGCTAGAAGAGTACCTAAAGGACCGGTAGGAAGTAAGTATGAAGGAAAAACACCTTTTAAATGTTTTGCATGTAATAAGATTGGTCAATGTGCATCTAGATGTTCTGAAAGGAATTCAAGATTTGAAGAAAGAGATAGAAGATCATTTAAGCCTAACCTTGGATATGAGAACAAGTACAAGTACAAGAAAAACAAAGACAAATCATGCTACATAGTGGATGAGGAAAGCATTATTGATTCTGATGATGAACCGACATAAGACTTTGCTAGTGGTTTCGACAATGGGAAGGAATGGGTGTTACTGGATATCTAGGAAGATGATCCGACACTAGAAGTGAATGTACCTGAAGAGAAGGCACTTGCAGCTAAAATTAAAGTCAAGGATGAATGGGTAATTGACAGCTGTTGTTCACATCATATGACTGGAGATAAAGAGAAGTTTCTATCTTTGGAAGAATTTGATGGTGGTCTAGTTAGATTTGGAGATGACAAAGCATGTATGATCAAAGGAAAATGAACTATATCATTGGATGGTAAGAACAATACTAACAATATTTATTATGTTGAAGGTTTAAGGCATAATCTTTTGAGTGTAGGATAATTGGTAGATAAAGGATTTCAATTCCAGTTCAAGGATGGAAAATGCAAAATCATTAATAGATCTAGTTTAGAGATTGCAACTGATACATATATAAAATGTAATATATTTCATTTGAATTTTAGTAAGAAGACATGTTTGATTACATAGATTGATGAGAGTTGGCTATGGCATAAAAGGTTGTGTCATGTGAATTTTGATTGCATTGTAAAGATTAGTTCAACTAAGGCAATTAGGGATATACCTAAGATTATGAAGCCCTATAATCCGGCATGTAAAGAATGTCAAATGGGTAAATAGGCCAGAGCCTCTTTTAGGAGTATACCAGATAAATCAAATGATGTTCTTGATCTTATTCATATTGATTTATGTGGCCCTGCTAGAGTTAAAAGTTTTCAAGGTGATAGATATTTCATGCTAATCATTGATGATTATTCTAGAATGATGTGGGTTACTTTTTTAAAAGAGAAATCTGAAGCATTTGAAAAGTTTAAAATCTTTAAGGCTAAAGTGTAAACTTAGAGAGGATTGAAGATTAAATGTTTGAGGTCAGATCATGGTGGAGAATTCACATCCAGTGAGTTTGATAACTTTTGTGTGATGCATGGTATAACAAGACAATTTTTTGCTCCTCGAACGCCTTAGCAGAATGGAGTTGTGGAAAGGAAGAACAAAAATATCTTGGATGCTGCTAGAACAATGATGATGGAAGCTAGTCTACCTCATATCTACTAGAGAGACGTAGTGAGCACATCAGTTTATACATTCAACATAGTACATATCAAAGGAGAAACCAGTAAGACACCTTATGAATTATGATTTGGCAATACACCTATAGTTAAGTATTTCAAAATTTTTGGTAGTAAATGTTATATCAGGAGAGATGATATCATTGGGAAATTTGATCCTAGATATGATGAAGGCATATTTCTTGGTTATTCTAATGAAAGAAAATCTTATAGATGTTATAACAAGAGATAGAAGAGAATTATGGAGAGTGCTAATGTCAAAGTAGATGAGCTAAACAAAAGTCAAATTAGAGTTTATGAGAAGGAACCGATAGTGGAAATGATTATATCTGAACTGGTAGCACCTTTACTTGAACAAAGTGTTGAACCAATTACTCTGACAGTATCAGAGAATTCTATAGTAATTGAAGAATAGGGAAGAGGAACAAAAAGTCAGAAGGCTTCTAGGTATGTGGGATTGAATCATTCAGAAGATCGGATCATTGGGGATAAGAGAAATGGAGTGATGACAAGAAGAAGACTGACAACTAATGAGGTATGTTTAATTTCACAAGTTGAACTAGTATCAGTAATTGAGGCATGTAAAGATGAATATTGGTTTAAATATACGGAAGAAGAATTAGACTAAATTGAGAAAAATAACACATGGACCTTAGTTCCCCAGCCTAAAAAATAAAAAATGTTATTGGAACTAAATGGGTTGTTAGGAATAAATTGAATGAGGATGGTCAAGTTATAAGGAATACTGCTAGTTTGGTTTGTAAATGATATTCTCAGAAGGAAGGAAGTGATTATGGAGAGACTTTTGTACCTGTAGCTAAGATTGAAACTGTAAGATTATTTCTTGCCTATGCTGCCTATAAAAACTACAAGGTTTATCAGATGGATGCTAAATGTGATCTTGATAAAGAAGTTTATATTGAGAAACTTGATGGTTTTTCACTATCAGATAATACAATTATGGTTTGCAAGTTGAGGAAAGCTTTATATGGATTGAAACAAGCACCTAGAGCTTGGTATGCAAGGTTTGATAAATATCTTTTGAAGCTTGGTTTTACTAAGGGTAGTGCTAACAGTAATTTATATTATAAGATCACTGATGATGATATATTGAATATTGAATTATTTGTTGATGACATTTTTTTTGAGGTGAAGATAAGTTATGCATAGAATTTTCTAAGAATATGGAGAAAGAATTTGAGATGTCTATGATTGGTGAGATGAAATTTTTCTTAAGTTTGCAAATTACTTAGACTGAAAAAGGTATTTTCATCTGTCAAACTAAATATGCTAAGGAATTGTTGAAGAAATTTGGTATGGGAGATTCTAAATCGGTAAGTACTCCTATTTTTACAAGTGAGAAATTGACAAGAAAAGATGTTTCTACGCTGGTAAATCCTACAAGATACAAATATATGATTGGAGGTCTGCTTTATTTGACTCAGACTAGGCCTGACATTATGAATGTTGTTTGTATTGTTTCAATATTTCAGAGTGATCCTAGAGAAAATCGTGAGATTGCGGTGAAAAGGATTTTTAGATACTTGCAAGGTACATCAGAATATGGTTTGTGGTACCCTAAAGATGATAACTTTACTTTATGTGCATATATAGATGCTGATTGGGCTGGAGATATTGATGACCAAAAAAGAACTTCTGATGGAGCTTTCTTTCTTGGAAAGAAGTTGGCTTCATGGATCATCAAGAAATAGTCATGTACTTCTTTATCTACTACTGAAGCTGAGTATGTTGCTGCTCCTACTAACTGTACACAAGTTTTATGGATGAAGCAAATGTTGAAGGATATAAAGGTGGATTGTGATGCACTGATAGTTATTCACTATGATAACTCTGCTGCTATTGATATATCAAAGAACTTGATATTTGATTCTTAAACAAAGCACATATCTATCAAGTATAACTTTTTGAAGGAAAAGGTGGAAGCAAATGAAGTTAGACTGGTTTATTTGAACACTAAAGAGTAGATTGTAGATATTTTCACTAAACCTTTGCCCAAGGAATTATTTGATTACCTGAGAGACAGATTGAGAGTTTCTGCCCCTCCGGTAGAGACTTGATTGATGCGGTTTGGCATCAGTTCGACATGCACTATTAGAGATACCATTCATTTCAGTACTGATATTTTTAGAGCTATATGTGGGATATTGTTGGCTTCCATAGGGGGAGACTTGTTTGGCATTTCTTGGTACTTAGATGTTTTTCACATCTAGTGTTGCCATTAATGCCAAAGGGGGATATTGTTGGCCATTTGGTGGAATTGATTATGTGCTACATTGATATTTTATCATTGATGCTGTTGGATTTTGCCAAGATCAAGAGGTCAATGAAATGTACAAGATAGAGACATAATATGGGACAAGAATAAACTGTATTCTCATCAATAGAAAAATGATCAACAATTGTTGTTACATACAATGTAGATGAGCCTGCTTATATAGGCAAGGCTAGGGATATGTATGAGCACACAAATATGACATGTGGCTCAATAAGAAACAAGGGTAGGTAGGAAATAGGTGTGGGTAGGTAGGAGAAATAATATAATATTCCACATGAGGTGGATCACCCACTGAAGGTGGAATTATCACTCCACAATAAGTGGATATGATAGTGTAATACAAGATCAACACCATAAGAGGTGGAATTTCTCCTACACACACTATCCCAATGTGGCACAAACACCCAAGTGTCTCATATCCAAACTACTATGAAATGCATTATCCTAAGTAAACTTAAGTAAGTGTAATAATATCCATGATGAATAATTATTTACACCAACACCCCCCCTTAAGTGCAACTTAGGGGAATGCACTTAAGTCTACAATGCAACTAAGCAATGCAAAATGGGTCCCGGCTACGAGGCCATATTAGGTACCCATGAACAAATGCAAATGCATGCAAACCAATGCAATGAAATCTCTCACAAAGTGGGGAAAGAGAGAAAAACCCAATGGGAAAAAACCCTCCCCCAAAAAGAGAGATGAAAGCTATACAAGAGAACTCTCAAAGAAGTATGTGAGGAACAAAACCCCATGTGAGGAAAAAGTCCCCCCCATATGAGAGAAGAAGAGAAGTCAAACTGTGATCCTCCCTCAATGAAGAATCTGCACCAATGATAGAAGCTCGATGTATGAAGAAACTGCTCCACGAACGTCGAACAACATTCCTCCCCTTAGGAAGAAACAAAACCAAAGGTGTATCCATGAAGTCTCCCCAATCATGAAGGGAAGATGTATGAAGAAAACTCATGATGAAAGGAATCTCTGAAAACTGCTCAAGTGTCCCCATGTCGATGCTGAAAGATACCCCCTCCAAAGGTGGTAAACTGTGCCACACTGCTGAAAAAGGCACTCCAACATCTAGTGAAGATGGATGTAGAACAATGTCCAAAGACTCATGTGTCTCCTCAAAGCATAAAGAGACCTCCTCCAACTGCTGTACATAAGTATCCACAATCATGTCAACCTCGAAAGGATGATCATGTAGAGAATGAACAAGAGGGTCAGAGTGTGCCCTCGCAACAATCGAAGAAGGATCATCTTCATCAAAGAGAAGATGTATGTCATCAATGATGTCTCCCAAATCTGCAATGTAGGATTCCACAAACAAACCTGCAATGTCTGTCAAGTAATCATCCCATGAATCTGAAGCTGGAAGACAATGAATATCCTGCTGCACTGAATCACATGAAGGCAAAATTGTCACACTATCTGCATCATCAGGTGCAATAGGTGATGTGATATCAATATGAGAAGATGAAATACAAGACTCAAGAACTGGGTTAGATGTGAGAATCCCCATGTTCAAGTGTCCAAAGTTCTCCTCAAAATCTGAACCATCACAATAAGTGTGATCATCATGTGTAGAATCATCAAATGTGAAATCATCATCATCAACAAAATCTGAAAAGGTGTATAACCGAGATGCATGATCAACCACCCCAGTTGCAATGATAGCTCTAGTCTCCATGTCTCTAATAAAAATTGAGTCAGGTGTGAACTCCACAACTCTCTTAGTTGCACCATGTGTGATTTGATAGATAGAAAGGAGATTGTTTGTCAAGTGGGGTACACACAACACATCATTGAAGGAGTTATCCCCAATGTCAATAGATCCTTTCCCAATCACATCCATGTATGTATGATTGCCCATCAAAATCTGTGGCATGGTGCAAGGCTCAAATGTAGAGAATATAGACTGTGAAGATGCCATATGATGAGAAGCCCCTGAATCTAGAAGCCATCTCTCTGAATCATGACTGATAGTAGCACACAGAGCTTTTCCTTTTCTTGTTCCACAAGAGTGAGTCTTTCCACTTGTAGAAGCCATGAATGCTTGCCCTTTTCCTTTTGAATGTGAGGAAGTGGAAGTTGATGAATCATCCTTCTTGTAGACTTTAGGCAAATCAATGTTATGCTTTTTGATGATATGTGTGAGCTCATCAATCTTCTTAGTATGGCAACGATGTTCCTCATGACCAATCTTTTTACAATAAGCACAAGTAGGTCTCTCCCTCTTTGGTGAATTATCTCTCTTGGAAGAGGATGAATCTCCTTGTTGTGGAGAAGATGGTGCTTTTTCTTTAGGCTTTGATTGCCATTTCTTCTTGTTTGAGTTGTCCTTTCCTTGATTTCCTTTGTTCCCTTGGTTTGCCACTAATGCTTGAGACTTAGAAGAAGCCTTAAGAATGCCCATGCTTATCAACTTAGTTTGTTCCATCATCAACATTTCATTGAAAGCATCAAATGTAGGCATTTTGTAGCTTGAACCCATTGTCATCCTATGAGTTTGGAAACTAGAAACAAATGCTGCATATTCTTGTGGAAGCTTCCCTATCAAGTTGAATATCAATTGAGTATCCTTCTTATCAATGCCACAATCTTTGAGTTGTGCCCTCAACTCATTTGCCTTAGTGACATAATCTTGTATAGTATCAAAGTTCTTGGGATCTAACATGGTGAGATCGCTATCAATTTGATATCCCCTAATCTCATCAACTTGACCATACAAGTCTTGAAACTTTTTCCAAGCATCCTTGATTAGAGTACATTTCTCAATATGAAAAATGAGATCCTTTGATACATACTTTCTTAAGGTACCAATTGCCATGATATTTTTAGTGAGCCAATCTAAGTGACCAACTGGATCAACCTTAGCATCAGCTGGAGCAACAATAGTTCCATCAATGTAATGAGTGAGTCCTTTTTCCATAAGTTTACTCGATGCATCAATTTTCCAAGTAGCATAGTTATGTGGAGTTAAGAGAGGAAATTTAGAAGAACCCATAGCAGCAAAAAGGAAAGAACACAAGAGCACAAAAGCACAAGAGCACAAAAGCACAAGAGACACCCCCCAAATTCAATCAATCAAAGTACCCCCCCAAAAGTGATGATTTTGGCACTTTATACTTAGTGCGATTACAATGAGCCACTTGCAAAACAAGGCAAAGTGGACTTATGATGCAAATTTTACAACTTCTCAAATGAGATACAAGAGACTTCAATCAATAGTGCAATGAATCTAACTGAGATTCAAGCAAATATACAAGTACCAAGAGAGCCAAAAATGGCCAAGATCTGAAAGTACAATTTTTACTTACAATGACATCAATTTGATAGCATAATGTGAAAGTAGATAAAAAAATACGCACTTTCAAAAAAAACGGCACCTAAAAAGGAGGTCGGATGACCCCAAACGAAGCCTCTGAAGTTGCAAAAACTGGGATTACTCAGGGACAGTCACCAAAAACTGCATTTTCTAAAAAATCTATGCATCAAAATCAAAAAATTCTTTCACCACTATGGAGAGCACGAAATTCTAGCCCATTTCAAAAAAAATTGCACCAAAAAAGGAGCAAAAATGAGTGAGTTATGGCCATTTGAAGTTGAACTGCAAAATCAAAAATGCAAATGAGAGGGGGTCAAAAAATTTTCAAACCCTGGTGATGTGGCGCTGACATCAGCAATTCACTGGGTTAAATTTGACGGCCATATGACCGTCGCAAAAACTTCGCCTCTCTGGCTGACTGGGCGTCCGTACTGTACGGACAGATGACTATGTGATCCGTACTGTACGGATGATGATGTGGCAGGGTGACTGGGCGATGATGTGGTGTCTGTACAGATTAACTACGTGGCGCGCTGACGTGGCAGATGATACGATCTATGTGGGTATTGACTCGGCATACGGATGGCCGGGTTCGTTGACTGGACTGTCCGTGTGGCGGTGCCCGGAGGCAGAGCGGCGGGAGGAGCCGCTGGTGGCGGAGCCGAGGGCGGAGTCCGTCGCAGGTGGAGTCTTTTCGGAGTCTGCGTAGACAGGTGGCAGGAAGCGCCGCTCGGATGGACGCGGGAGGCGCAGCGGCTGCTGGACGACGAGCGGAGCGTGGATTAATGCGTAGCTGATGGCGGTGAGGACAGCGGACGGGCGGATGCGGCGCTGCAGCGGCGGCGTCGTGGCGGACGCTGCGGGGGCCGATGCGCAGGCTGACAGACAGTACGTGCTCTGTCAGGTACGGAGGCGCCTGCGACCTACAAGGTACAGGCGTCACGGGGGTACGGGGGTCTGCGGACCCCCAAACAACCAAATTTTTTTTTGGTTTTTTTTTTTTTTTTTGATCTTTTTAAATTTTTTTCAATTTTTTTTTATTTTTGAATTTTTCCAAACAATTTCAGAAAAAACGAAAAAAAAATTTTTTTTGAAAAAAATATATTAAAAATTCGAAAATCCGTACGAATAGGGCAAAAATGGAGAAAAATATTTTCTCACCAAAATAGGCCAACTTTATAACCAAAATTCATGGAAACGGCCTTCCGGACGCAATGGAGAGGTCAGATCTGGTCTAGGACGCCTCTAAATGATGCTGCTCCTCAGATCTGCCTCTTGACGTCGCAATAATGCCTCTTCAAGACGAATCAATGAAGCCCCAATAGCTCTGATACCATGTTGGATTTTGCCAAGATCAAGAGGTCAATGAAATGTACAAGATAGAGACATAATATGGGACAAGAATAAACTGTATTCTCATCAATAGAAAAATGATCAACAATTGTTGTTACATACAATGTAGATGAGCCTGCTTATATAGGCAAGGCTAGGGATATGTATGAGCACACAAATATGACATGTGGCTCAATAAGAAACAAGGGTAGGTAGGAAATAGGTGTGGGTAGGTAGGAGAAATAATATAATATTCCACATGAGGTGGATCACCCACCGAAGGTGGAATTATCACTCCACAATAAGTGGATATGATAGTGTAATAACAAGATCAACACCATAAGAGGTGGAATTTCTCCTACACACACTATCCCAATGTGGCACAAACACCCAAGTGTCTCATATCCAAACTACTATGAAATGCATTATCCTAAGTAAACTTAAGTAAGTGTAATAATATCCATGATGAATAATTATTTACACCAACAGATACCAACACTAGTTGTTTGGATCCTTTATCGACACCCTTGTGGTCTCGGTAGGTTGAGTGGTTTCTGGTTGATTTGGATCTGGCTTGATCTGGTAGACTCTGGTATGATTTGGTTATGGAATTGGCTTGTTCATGATACTCATGCTCATATTCGGTCATTGGTTTTGGTCTGGTGATTGGATGCTATCATGCTTGCTTAGAAGCTTAGTTTTTGGTTTCGGTGAGGGTTTCACTAACAGAGCTTTTGATGAAGATCCTTGATGAACTGCATAAGTGGTGTTGGTGTACCTTTTGATGGAGTTTTAGGATGCTATTGGTGATCATTTTTGAGACTTGGCAGATGGAGATCATTGTTGTAGCATGTGGACCTATACTAGGTCCCGGTTGATCTAGGTTATGGACCGACTTTAATGTAACATGTGGATTGGACCTCTCGACATGTTTTCGGGATGTCCTATGTGTTGGATATTATTTGTTTGGTCTAAGGCCAACATGATTTTTAATTATGTAGTTTTATTATCTAGTGGCCGACCTAATTGTTTATTGTCGAGGGTTTGTATCTATAGATGTAAGATCTCATTGAAGATTATCATGGTTATGTTAGAGGTCATGGTCAAGGAATGTAATGTGCGAATAATGTAATATCATTTAGGTAGAGGATTTGGTCGATCATTGGAGATCGAATTGGGTTTATGTAAGAGGATTTAGTCCTCCAGTATTGAGCTTAACCGTAACTGTACTCAGGCATAGGAGATGTTATGTTTTGTAGTTCAACACTTCTCCAGATTCTAGTCTGGATTTATATGTATTTAGTGAGGCTCCTTTTGTGATGAGCAATGTACTCTAGGCTGTTAGACTTCCTGCAAGTGCAAGCCCCTCAATTGTAATTCACATACTTACTACAGAAGTATTAACTGACTGTGGGTAGGCTTCCCACTGTGGTTTTTCCCTTTACCAAGTTTTCCACATATAAATCTTGGTGTCATGTGGATGGCTTTTATTCTATGATTATTGTTTATATGCTTAATTGGTTTAAATTCTATTTCAATATTTATGTTTTGGGTTCTGGTATTAAAGTTTTAAATTGCTAATAGTTTTGGTAATCTGTGACAACTGATTCACCCCCCCCCCCCCCCCTCAGTTGACTTCCAGCTATTTGAATTGTCTAACAAAGGTTATGGTTATGGTTAGGGTTTATATCGTGGTTAGAATTATGACTATAGTTAAGGTTATGGCTTAGGGTTATTGTTAGGGATATGGTTAGGGTTAGGTTTACTTCATGTTTAGGATTAGTGTTAAGGTGAGGGCTAAGGCTAGGATTTAGGATTAGATTTTAAAGTTAGGGTTAGGATTATGTTTAGGGCTAGGGTATACATCATTATTAGGGATAGAATTAGGGTTAGGGATATGTTTTGCATTATGTAAATAGGGTTAATTTTTTAGGGTAAGGGTTGCGTTTTAGGTTAGGTTTCAAGTTATGGCTATGTTATAGTTGCTATTATAGGATAATGCATTCATAAAACTTATTATCATTTTATTATAAAATATATAAAAGAAACTTCATTATTATGTACTTTTCTTATGAATTAGTTTTCATTATTTAAATATTTTTATGAGATTAATACCTTTAACTTTTGTTGTAATATAATAAAGGAATTTTAAAATAGATTATACTTTATTTTAATTAAAATAATCTTACTAATACAAATTTTAAAATAATTTAAACTTTCCTTTGATTAACATTAATTACTTTATTCTAACTCTAATCTTATAAAAATTAAGAGATAATAGAAAAATCACATGTATATATAACTTTGATTTTGATTTTTTCAATTTACTAAAAATAGATAGCCCCCTCTTGAAACTGGGTAAATGCCTCCATTGCCAATACCAAAACTAAGCTCGCGATGTCTGGTTCCTTTTCCATGTGAATGCACTGCGACTCGCAGATGCCTGCAACTTCAAAGCTTGTAATTTTTGTAAGAAACCAAAACCAACTTAAGTACCAAAAAATCAATAAACCGAACCTGCGTAGAAAACAAAGAAATCTTCCACATAGTTGCAAGCAATGAAAATAGAGGCCATCCTTGCCAATTCTTTTGAGTTTAATAGTCTTATGATTCCATTTTATTGCTTCCATAAACATTTTCTTTCATTCTTGCTAGTTTCATCAAGACTCCAAATAACCAAGATTCATGATTATGATTCTTTTTCCTGTCAATAAGGGCTTGGAAAGCTCCATGTGAAGCTAAATGAATTTATGCCTAAATGAATTTATGTTTATATAATATTATTTTTTAATGTATTATATTGATTTTATTTTTAGAGGCCAATAAAACAATATAATCGGGTGGCAAAAAGAGATATATGGGGGAAACAAAACAATAGAGAGGCCAATAAAACAATTAGATAAAAATCATGCACCCTGCAAGTATGATCTCACTCACTACAAAGAATGAAAAATCGCCCTTTCAATGCACATTAATGAACACTCAAATGAACTTAACCCACCAAAAAGGAGAGATGCTACAAGCTATACTAAATGCCGATGGGCCGCCTGCAAAATATATCCAAATGAGATGAATGTTTTTAGATCAGATACAAATTATGTACAAATGATTTATTTAACTAGCACTTCACTTAAAGGAGGTGCAATGAGTTGACCCGATAGTATTGTATAATTTGAATAATATATTGGAGGTGTACTATTGTAAATATAAAAATTGTATTTATTAGTAATAATTATTTATAATATAAATGATTATATTTTTAAATATTAAAAAATATATATGAAAGAATGTAAATTAATAACATCAAATACATTCTTTGTTGAGTGTTCAAATACTTGTTTTTGGACATTGGTATGCATTATTCATTTTTGATATCATCTCCTTGTAGATGAGTTTTCCATGCCTTGGAGTAAATTTATACAAATTGAAAATTTGAAAGAATTAATTTTCTTTATTACATTGGTTAAAACTAGACGTAAAAAACAATACCAAATAGTTTCTTCACAACCTAGTAACTGTCTTGTAGCCCTTGATTGCTGCTAAACTAGGTATAAATTCTAGTGTCTGTCTAACATCATCTAGTGGGTAGTAGTTTTGAATACCCTTTTAGGCCTTCCACATCATATTCCAACCTTTCCTAGATGTGTTTTGTAACAGTAGGTCCAAAAGTGGTTTGCAACTTCTGCAATTAGGCCACTTTTATAAAACAAGCACCCTAAATCTTCACTCCAAAAATAAAAAATCTTTATGAATAGTTCACACTTTCCATATAGGGTCAAATTATGCAGTTTATTCCAACAATTCAACTCAATTTGTTGTTACTTTACCAAACCCTCATCTAAACTAGCTTAGAACACACAGATATCAAACTAGGGCTCATACAAATGCATACAAACTCTATCCCCCTGCTCCCAAAACCACCATGAACAATGAAAACATGTGAAAATAGTCCATTTCACTATCACAATAATTTCACCAGTGGAATGGCTTGCAAAAGATGTTTTTGTTTCCAACCCTTTGAAATACTAGGTAAATAGGCAGTCTACAAAAAAATGCCTCTAAATCCCTTCAAACTTAATGAAAATTGGTTCCACCACCACCAAATGGAAGATAACCTTCTCCTCTATTTAATCATGCAAGTCTCATGTCCCTACCACACTGTACGAGGCCATGCAGACCTCGGGAACAACAATAGACACAATAAACTCACAAAAAAACATAGTTCAATCTTATTGCTTGATCAACTAGTTTTAACAACAACCTTTTCCTCAAGGTTTGGGAGACTTATTTTACATGTTTACATGAATTCCAATGGTCTCTAAGTGAAATTAAAAAATATGACCGTTCATCTTCCCCTTCTAACTAAAATTGCCATTGTTGCGAGAGCAACTTTACAATATTATTAGCAAAGTTGACAACATTAACCAAATTGAATCCAAATGACTCAAATACATCCAAAAATGGTCCTAATGGACCTTATTACATCAAAATATGACTTGACCCTACCAAAAGACCTTGACCCATATTCACATCAAATTGTTACCATTCTAGGTGCTCCTGCACCAGAGCTGACATCACACAAGGATTAGAAGAACAATAGGAGTCTCAATGCTCGTGATCAATAATATAATTCATTCATTTTGTTTAAATTATTTGTTGATTTAAGTAGTATACTCTTATTGGTTTGCATTTTGGAATTTTATAATAGAGCTTGGTTTTGTGGTTACTTAGCATAATCTATTATTCTCATGTTCTCTAATTTTGTAGACAACTATAATGTTAAGGGTTTTTAAGTTTATGGTGGTTTAACTAATGCGGGAGATGTTAACCTTAAGTAAGATAGTGCACATAGAAGGATGAGAGCTATGGACTATATTATATAGGTCAAGAGAAGAAGGTCTATCAATGGTTGGGTGTAGTTTGAAATGATTGACTACATGTGGTCACTATTTCAACTAGAGTGACTTATAAGGTGCATACTCAATCCTATTTTGGAGGATACTTGACTTCAATGTTTGTGTTCAATAATAGTTTAAGGCTAGATAAAGTTATAAGTCTATGTGATATTTAGTGTGTCATCTTGTCTTGGAGTTCTTATATTTTATATTTGGGTATGATGGAAGATGAGATAGTTATGGTCAAAGTGATGGTCACTAGGAAGTTATTATAAATATTCAATGAAATAATGGAGTCAATTGGTATAATATTGTTATACCATTGCTAGATATTTTATATTTTTTTAGATCATAATTTTTCTCTTGGAAGGTATATAAAAAGTGGGACAATGTTGGGATTAGGTGTGTTAGACACCTTGATAGTCCTAGCATTTTAATTATTTATATTTTATAATATTTTATGCATCTAAATAAAAAAGGGTGTCTCACTTTGGTATCTATTTATCCATGTGTATTATATTGTATGAAATATGTATAAGAATATGTAAGACCACTCTACTATGTAAGATGTGCAACATCATATATAACACTATAATTGTGTAAGAAATTCTATAACACAATAAGAGTACAATTTTAAGGAGTTAAGAAGTGGTTTATGAATCTTTACCGACTTATGATGCATGCTATGAAAGGTCCCAGAGAATCATTCTAAAAAGGTTAAATGACATATGTTTTGCCAAAATTGAATCTGGGTCATGATAATTATTAACATGTGGTATTTTAGGGCCTTGTTTGGGCCCTATGATGATGTTTTTGTTGTTGTGATTTCTAAGTCTCCTTGAATTTATATATTGAGGGATTGATATGGAGGCATTTCTAGATGTATTTTTATAGGAATGAACTATTGGAATTCCTATAGAGTAGCATGATGTTAATTTCCATGTTAAAGATTTTATAATTATATATTTTGAGTCGTGGAGAACGAGGGGCTCACCAAGGGTTCCTGCTATGGAGGGGATTATTTGCACCACCCCATAGTATAGTTATAAGTCAAAATTTATAATTACACTATGAGAGGGGTGCATATAATCCCCCCTAGATGGCACCATTATAATTCTAGAAACTCTAACATTATCAAAGAGTATAACAGGACAATATTTATAAATATAACCTTATCAACATGGATTTTATGGCACATTGCCTAACAAGTATGGAAACCTATATTTTTTATATTGACAACCTCATTATTCTATCTAAAAATACAATATATTAGATAGTAGTAAACAATTAATCTACAATAAAAGTAGAAGAGAAATTCACATAACTGAATACACATACTTATATTTAAATTGTCTATTAACTTAAGCAAGTGTTAAAGTGCAAAATAGAAAAAATAGTTGATTAAAGCAACCATTATATCAAAATCATTCAGTTTTCCATATAATGCTTTAGAATTATAGATATATTAGCAAGCATTATTTACAAAGTTAGAATGCTCAAAATATTATTGCGAAGATGCTAAATACTTCAAAGGAAATCCTTGTAAAAAGACACAATTTAATGTATCACTTGAGTATATATAATAATGTATTTAATTAACAAATGAGATTGCATCTAGACATCAAAGGACATAACCCCACAAGGCATATTATAATTGAACCATCTATTGAATGTATCTTATTAGAATTGTCAGAGGGCTTGATGGTCCCTACTTCTATTGGTACATATGTAAATTTTAATGTTGAAATCTTATAACTATCTTTATTTCTATAAATCCATACATAAGTAAAAACACTATACCATAAACTTAATATATTTCAACCTAATATTATTTTATAATAAAAAATTTGTGAGGTACCATCTTACTCCCACATTCACATATGTATCTATAAGTCAAATAGGCACCTCGAGAAGGACATCTCTCCACGTATTTTATATAGATTAAATTAAAATTTAAGGTATATATGCTAGTGGCAATCGCGCAGTGCAACATGAAAACATAAAAGAAATCAATATAATTATATACTCTTTCAAAAAAAAAAAAAAAATTATAATATTATTATATTATTACATAGAGATATATGAAATTTTAAATCTATTTAGACTATTTTCAATAATATATATGTGTTGCAAGACCAAATCAAATACTACAATCTAAGATATATTAAACTTTATTTAATGGCGAGTATTATAGTTATGGTTAGTGTTAGGGTTAAGGCTAATGTTATGGTCATGGATAATGTTTACATCATGGTTTGGGTTAGGGTTATGATTAGGATTAGGGTTATGATAATGGTTCGAGTTTATATCATGTTTAGGGTTACCATCAACGTTAGGATGTGGTTTTTGTTTAGGATTATGGTCAGGTTAGGGTTATGGTTACGATTTAATATTAGGGTTAAATTTATGGTTAGGGTTAGGGTTTGTTGTGAGGGTTACAATTATGTTTAGGGTTTACATCAAAGGTAGGGTTAGGGTAAGCATAATTAAAGCTAGGGATAGAGTTAGAATTATAACTAGGGGTATGGTTAGGATTAGGATTTGGTTTATGCTTATGTTTTGGATTAAAGTTAAGGTTATTATTGTGGTCAGGGTTAAGGTTTACATCATGGTTAGGGTTATGATTAGGGTTAGGGTTAGGGTTTAAGGTTAGAATTATGATAATGGTTAGGGTGTATATCATGCTCAAGGTTAGCATCAAGGTTAGGGTTTGGTTTTGGTTTAGGATTATGGTTAGGGTTAGGGTTTACGATTATGGTTAGTGTTAGGGTTTAGTGTTAAGGTTAAGTTTATGGTTAGGGTATAGTGTAAGGGTTACAATTATGTTTAGGGTTTACATCAAAGTTAGGGTTAGAATTAGGGTTATGGTTCAATAAGTATTGAAATTCAATTAGGATTAGGGTTCAAGCTAGATTAAGGCTAGGAATAAATTAGGATTAAAGTTAAATTCTGGTTAGGGTTAAGTTTAGGGTAGGAACATTGTTATGGTTAGGGCTTAGGATTATGGTTAGGTTAGTGCTATGGTTAGGGTTAGGGTAAGGATTATGATTATGATTATGATTATGATTAGGTTTATTGCTTAAATCACAGTTGGGGTTAAGGTTAGGTTTAGGATTATGGTTAGGGTCATAGTTAGGATTATGGATAGGGTTAGGGTTTACATCATAGCTAGGGTTAGGGTTAGGGTTAGGGTTAGGGATAGAGTTAGAAACAATATTCAAATAGTGTTAGTGTTTAAGTATAAAGCATGGTGTGAGGGTGAGGGTTAGGATTATATAATAAAGCTTGAATTTAATGCCGAAGTTAAGTTTTAATTAGGGTTATTGTTAGGATAAGACATGGCGAGGGTGAGGGTTAGTATTAAATTAGGATTAGGATTCAATAAGGATTAGGGTTCATGTTAGGGTTAGATTAAGGTTAAAGTTGTAGGTAGGGTCTATTTAAAAGGTTAGAGTTAACTTTAGGGTTAGGTTAGGGTTAGCATTCAATTATAGGGAATAGAGTTAAGGGTTACGATTATATTTAATTATAGTTAGGGTTCAATTATGATTAATGTTTGATTATGGTAAGGGTTATATTAAAATTAGAGTTGAATTACAATCATATTTTAATTAGGGTTAGGATTAAGTTTAGGCTAGTATTTAGTTATGGTTAGATTAGGGTTCAAGTTATAGTTAGGGATTAACTATAGGGTTGTAATTAAATTTAGGGTTAGGTTATGGTTAGGTTTCAATTATGGTTAGATTAAGGTTGAAGTTTGGGATTAGCTTATGGTTTAGGGTTCAATTAGTTCTAGATTAGAGAAACTGTCAAGGTTACGGTTTGATTAAGGTCAAGTTTTAATTATAGTTAGTGTTCGTATAAGAGTTCAATTACATTAGGGTTACAGTTAAATTAAGATTAAAGTTTGATTAGGATTAGGGTTTGGGCTAGAATTCAATTAGGATTAGGGTCAATAAGCGTTATAGTTTGGATTAGGTCAAGATTCAATTAGGGTTAGATTAAGGTTGAAGTTGTAGTTAGGGTTTAGTTCTATAGTTAGAGTTATGCTTAGGATTAAGTAATGGTTGGAATTCAATTCTAGGGTTATATTTAAGTTTACGATTCTAGGTTATGGTTTAGGGTTCAATAAAGTCTAGATTAACGACATTGTCAAGGATAGGGTTTGATTATGGTAAAGTTTTAAATATAGTTAGGGTTCATATTAGAGTTTAATTATGATTCAATAACATTAGGGTTAGGATTCATAATAGATTTCAATTAGGGTTAGAATTAGGCTTATGATTTTATAACATTAGATGTAGGGATTATTGTTAGACTTAGGGTTTAGGGTTTTGGTTAGGATTATGGCTAGGATTAGGGTTTACATCATGGTTAGGGTTAGCCTCAATGGTTTGGGTTAGGATTATGGTTATGGTTAGGATTGTGATTAGGGCTAGGTTTTAGGATTAGGATTATGGTTAAGGTTAAGCTCTAGGGTTAGGGAAAATATTTATTATTAGGGTCATGGTTCAATTGGTGTTAGAATCAGAGTTAGGATTATGATTATGTTTACAAGATTGTGGTTAGGATTAGGAATATGGTCATGGTTAAGGTTAAGGTTTGTTGGCCATTTGGTGGAATTGATTATGTGCTGCATTAATGTTTTGTCATTGATGCCAAAACTAGCTATTTGGATGCTTTACTGGCACCCTTCTAATCCTGATAGGTTGAGTGGTTTCTAGTTGATTTGGATCCAACATGATCCGGTAAACTCTGGTATGATTTAGTTAGAAGCTTAGTTTCTGGTTCCGATAAGGGTTTCACCGACAGAGCTTTTGATGAAGATCCTTGATGAATTGCATAAGTGGTATTGATGCAGCTTCTGGTGGAGTTTCATGATGTTGTTGGTGATCATGTTCGAGACTTGGCAGATGGAGATAATTTCTGTAGCGTGTGGACCTATACTCGGTCCCGATTGATCTAGGTTATGGACCGACTTTAATGTAACGTGTGGATTGGGCCTATCGATGTATTTCCAGAATGTCTTATGTGTTGGATATTATTTGTTTGGTCTAAGGCCGACATTGTTTATAATTATGTAATTGGCTTATTATCTGGTGGCCGACCTGATTGTTTATGGGCGACGGTTTGTATATATAGATGTAAGATCTCATTGTAGATCATCATGGTTAGGTTAGAGGTCATGGTCAAGGAATGTAATGTGCGAATAATGTAATATCATTCAGGCAGAGGAGTTGGTCAATCATTAGAGATCGAAGTGGGTTTATGTAAGAGGATTTAGTCCTCCAGTATTGATCTTAACTAGAACTGTACTCAGGTATAGGAAATGCTATCTTTTGCAGTTCAACACTTCTCCAGATTGTAGTCTAGATTTATATGTAGTCAGTGAGACTCCTTTTGTGATGAGAAGTGCGCTCTAGGCTGTTGGCCTCCCTACAAGTGCAAGACCCTCAATTGTAATTCACATACTTACTGCAGAAGTATTATTTTATTGTGGGTAGGCTTCCCACCATGGTTTTCCCCTTTACTAGGTTGTCCACGTATAAATCTTGGTGTTATGTGGATAGTTTTTTATTTTGTGATTATTGTTTATGCTTAATTGGTTTAACTGCTATTCCAGTATTTATGTTTTGGGTTCTGGTATTAAAGTTTTAAATTGCTAATAGTTCTGGTAATTTGTGACAACTGATTCACCCCCCTCTCAGTCGTCTTCCAGTTATTTGAACTGTTTAATAATTGGTATTAGAGCCTTGGTCCTCTTTGTAGAAAGCTTAAATGCTTGAGGAAGATCCTATGGTGACTAACATTTCAAGTTCATCCAATTCTTTTGGAGCTATCTATCGAAGGGATATTCCGAAGCTTGATGGAACAAATTACATAGGATGGAAGATTTAGATGGAGACTCATTTGAGATGTCTTGGCAAGGAGATTTGGGAGATCACATAAAATGATGTCACACCTTATAATCGAGATTTGGCAATCCTCCTCCGACAAACCTGGATAAAGAGATTGAGAATGATTGTAGAGCAAGAGAAGCCCTCTTGTGTGCACTTTCTGATCAACAAATAATGAGATTAACCGACAAATCATTTGGAAAGGCTATATGGGATAAGTTGGAGACTCTTAATGAAGGTGACCCTATAGTGAAGATTGCTAAACTTGATGGTTACCGGGTGAGATATGAAAACTTGAAGATGGAAGAAGATGAAAGGATTACTACATTCATGGAAAGGGTGAATGGGATTGTTATGGGAATTCAATGTTGTGGTGGAACTCTGAGCGAAGATGAAATTATTTATAAAGTTCTAAGAGCCCTACCAATGGCTTATAAAATGAAGGCTACTACTATTAATGAGTTGAGAACAATGGCTAATACATCTATCAACAGAGATACTTTGGTTGGGAAACTATCTGCTTTTGAGCTTGAAGAATTTGGACCTTCTGGAGCTGTGAAGACTGAACCTGCTTTTCATGCATCTACATCTGCAACTAGTAAGCAAGACTAGAAAGATTTGTATGCAAAGGAACTAGAAGATATGAATAGAGAAGATGACGAGTTTGAGCAACTTGAAGCACTATTTGCTAGAAGAGTACCTAAAGGACCGGTAAGAAGTAAGTATGAAGGAAAAACACCTTTTAAATGTTTTGCATGTAATAAGATTGGTCAATATGCATCTAGATGTTTTGAAAGGAATTCAAGATTTGAAGAAAGAGATAGAAGATCATTTAAGCCTAACCCTGGATATCAGAACAAGTACAAGTACAAGAAAAATAGAGACAAATCATGCTACATAGTGGATGAGGAAGGCATTATTGATTCTAATGATGAACCAGCATAAGACTACTAGTGGTTCTGACAATGGGAAGGAATGGGTGTTACTGGATATCAAGGAAGATGATCTGGCACTGGAAGTGAGTGTACCTAAAGAGAAGGCACTTGCTGCTAAAATTGAAGTCAAGGATTAATGGGTAATTGACAGCGGTTGTTCACATCATATGATTGGAGATAAAGAGAAGTTTCTATCTTTGCAAGAATTTGATTGCGGTCTAGTTAGATTTGGAGATGACAAACCATGTATGATCAAAAGAAAATGAACTATATCATTGGATGGTAAGAATAATACTAACAATGTTTATTATGTTGAAGGTTTAAGGCATAGCCTTTTGAGTGTAGGACAATTGGTAGATAAAGGATTTCAATTACAGTTCAAGGATAGAAAATGCAAAATCATTAACAAATCTGGTTTAGAGATTGCAACTGATACATATATAAAAGGTAATATATTTTATTTGAACTCTGGTAAGAAGACATGTTTGACTACATAGATTGATGAGAGTTGGCTATGGCATAAAAGACCGTGTCATGTGAATTTTGATTTCATTGTAAAGATCAGTTCAACTAAGGCAGATAGGGATATACCTAAGATTATGAAGCCCTATAATCTGGTATGTAAAGAATGTCAAATGGGTAAACAGGTCAAAGCCTCTTTTAGGAGTATACAAGATAAATCAAATGATGTTTTTGATCTTATTCATGCTGATTTATGTGGCCCTGCTAGAGTTAAAAGTTTTCAAGGTGATAGATATTTCATGTTAATCATTGATGATTATTCTAGAATGATGTGGGTTACTTTTTTAAAACATAAATCTGAAGCATTTGAAAAGTTTAAAATCTTTAAGGCTAAAGTAAAAACTTAGAGAGGATTGAAGATTAAATGTTTGAGGTCAGATCATGGTGGAGAATTCACATCCGGTGAGTTTAATAACTTTTATGAGATGCATGGTATAAGAAGACAATTTTCTGCTCCCCGAACACCTTAGCAGAATGGAGTTGTGGAAAGGAAGAACAAAACTATCTTGGATGCTGCTAGAACAATGATGATGGAAGCTAGTCTATCTCATATCTACTAGAGAGAAGCAGTGAGCACAACGGTTTATACATTCAATAGAGTACATATCAAAGGAGAAACAGGTAAGACACCTTATGAATTATGGTTTGGAAATACACCTACAGTTAAGTATTTCAAAATTTTTGGTAGTAAATGTTATATCGGGAGAGATGATATAATTGGGAAATTTGATCCTAGATATGATGAAGGCATATTTCTTGGTTATTCTAATGAAAAAAAATCATATAGATGTTATAACAAGAGATTGTAGAGAATTGTGGAGAGTGCTAATGTCAAAGTAGATGAGCTGAACAAAAGTCAAAATCAGAGTTTATGAGAAGGAACCAATAGTGGAAATGATTATATCTGAACCGGTAGCACCTTTACTTGAACAAAGTGTTGAAATAGTTACTCCGACAGTATCAGAGAATTCTACAGTAACTGAAGAATAGGGAAGAGGAACAAAAAGTCAGAAGACTCCTAGGTATGTGAGATTGAATCATTCAGAAGATCAGATCATTGGGGATAACAACAATGAAGTGATGACAAGAAGAAGATTGGAAACTAATGAGGTATGTTTAATTTCACAAGTTGAACCGATATCAATAATTGAGGCATGTAAAGATGAATATTGGTTGAAATCTATGGAAGAAGAATTAGATCAGATTGAGAAAAATAACACATGGACCTTAGTTCCCCGGCCTAAAAATAAAAATGTTATTGGAACTAAATGGGTTTTTAGGAACAAATTGAATGAGGATGGTCAAGTTATAAGGAATAAGGCTAGATTGGTTTGTAAATGATATTCTCAAAAGGAAGGAATTGATTATGGAGAGACTTTTGCACCTGTAGCTAAGATTGAAGCTGTAAGATTATTTCTTGCCTATGCTGATTATAAAAACTACAAGGTTTAGCAGAAGGATGTTAAATGTGATCTTGATGAAGAAGTTTATATTGAGAAACTTGATGGTTTTTCACTATCAGATAATATACTTATGGTTTGCAAGTTAAGGAAAACTTTATATGGATTGAAACAAGCACCTAGAGCTTGGTATGCAAGGTTGGATAAATATCTTTTGAAGCTTGGTTTTACTAAGGGCAGTGCTGACAGTAATTTATATTATAAGATCACTGATGATGATATACTGATTATTGAAGTATTTGTTGATGACATTATTTTTGGAGGTGAAAATAAGTTATGCATATAATTTTCTAAGAATATGGAGAAAGAATTTGAGATGTCTATGATTGGTGAGATGAATTTTTTCTTAGGTTTGCAGATTACTTAGACTGACAAAGGTATTTTCATCTGTCAAACTAAATATGCTAAGGAATTATTGAAGAAATTTGTACTGGGAGATTCTAAACTGGTAAGTACTCTTATGGTTACAAGTGAGAAAGTGACAAGAAAAGATGTTTTTGCACCGGTAAATCCTACAAGATACAAATCTATGATTGGAGGTCTGCTTTATTTGACTTAAACTAGGCCTGACATTATGAATGTTGTTTCTATTGTTTCAAGATTTCAGAGTGATCCTAGAGAAAATCATGAGATTGTGGTGAAAAGGATTTTTAGATACTTGCAAGGTACATCAGAATATGGTTTGTGGTACCCTAAAGATGATAACTTTACTTTATGTGCATATACAGATGTTGATTAGGCTAGAGATATTGATGACCGAAAAAGCACTTCCGATGGAGCTTTCTTTCTTGGAAAGAAGTTGGTTTCATGGATCAACAAGAAACAGTCATGTACTTCTTTATCTACTACTGAAGCTGAGCATGTTGTTGCTGCTACTAACTGTACACAAGTTTTATGGATGAAACAAATGTTGAAGGATATAAAGGTGGATTGTGATGCACCAATAGTTATTCACTGTGATAACTCTGTTGCTATTGATATATCAAAGAATCTGATATTTCATTCTAAAACAAAGCACATATCTATCAAGTATAAATTTTTGAAGGAAAAGGTGGAAGAAAATGAAGTTAGGCTATTTTATTTGAACACTAAAGAGCATATTGTAGGTACTTTCACTAAACCTTTGCCCAAGGAATCATTTGATTACCTAAGAGACAGATTGGGAGTTTCCGCCCCTCCGATAAATACTTTATCGATGCAGTTTGGCGTCAGTCTGACATGCACTATCAGAGATACCATTCATTTTGGTACTGATGTGGGATACTACTGCTTAGGAGGAGTAGTCAGATTTTTGATTCAGTGGTTTATGTTTTCACTTTGATATTTTTGTTAGATTTCTGGCATTGATGTCAAAGGGGGAGAGATATTGATGTAAAAAAGACAAAGGAAGAAAAATAAAAATTCAAAGGGGGAGAGATATTTTTAGAGCTGTATGTGGGAGATTGTTGGCTTCCATAGGGGGAGATTTGTTTGGCATTTCTTGGTACTTAGATATTTTTCACATCTAGTGTTGCCATCAATGCCAAAGGGAGAGATTGTTGGCCATTTGGTGGAATTGACTATGTGCTTTTTTGATGTTTTGTCATTGATGCCAACACTAGTTGTTTGGATGCTTTACCGGCACCCTTGTGGTCCTAGTAGGTTGAGGGGTTTCTGGTTGATTTGGATCTGGCATGATCCGGTAGACTCCGGTATGATTTCGTTATGGAATTGGCTTGTTCATGATACTCATTCTCATACTCGGTCAGTTGGTTTTGGTCTGGTGATCGGATGCTATCCTGCTTGCTCAGAAGCTTAGTTTTTGGTTTTGGTGAGGGTTTCACCAACAGATCTTTTGATGAAGATCCTTGATGAACTGCATAAGTGGTGTTGGTGTAGCTTCTGGTGGAGTTTCAGGATGTTGTTGGTGATAATTTTTGAGACTTGGCGGATGGAGATCATTGCTATAGTGTGTGGACCTATACTGGGTCCCAGTTGATCTAGGTTATGGACCAACTTTAATGTAATGTGTGGATTGGACCTCTCGACGTGTTTCCGGGATGTCCTATGTGTTGGATATTATTTGTTTGGTCCAAGGCCAAGATGGTTTGTAATTATGTAATTGGTTTATAATTTGGTGGCCGACCTAATTGTTTATGGTCGAGGGTTTGTATATATAGATGTAAGATCTCATTGAAGTTTATCATGGTTATGTTAGAGGTCATGGTCAAGCGAATAATGTAATATCATTCAGGCAGAGGATTTGGTCGATCATTGGAGATCGAATTGGGTTTATGTAAGAGGATTTAGTCCTCTAGTATTGAGCTTAACTGGAATTGTACTCAGGCATAGGAGATGCTATATTTTGTAGTTCAACACTTCTCCAGATTGTAGTTTGGATTTCTATTTAGTCGATGAGGCTCCTTTTGCTATGAGCAATGCGCTCTAGGTTGTTGGCCTTCCTGCAAGTGCAAGCTCCTCAATTGTAATTCACATACTTACTGCACAAGTATTATCTAACTGTGGGTAGGCTTCCCATCGTGGTTTTTCCCTTTACCGGGTTTTCCAGGTACAAATCTTGGTGTTGTGTGGATGGCTTTTATTATGTGATTATTGTTTATATGCTTGATTGGTTTAACTGCTATTCCAATATTTATGTTTTGGGTTCTGGTATTAAATTTTTAAATTGCTAATAGTTCTGATAGTCTATGACAACTGATTCACCCCCCCCTCCCCCTCTCAGTTGTCTTCCATTTTTTTGAACTGTCTAACAAAGGTTATGGTTATGGTTAGGGCTTATATCATGGTTAGAAGTATGATTATAGTTAAGGTTATGGCTTAGGATTATTGTTAGGGATATGGTTAGGGTTAGGTTTACTTCATGTTTAGGATTAGTGTTAAGGTTAGGGCTAGGGCTAGGATTTAGGATTAGATTTTAAAGTTAGGGTTAGGATTATGTTTAGGGCTAGGGTATACATCATTATTAGGGATAGAATTAGGGTTAGGGATATGTTTTGCATTATGTAAATAGGGTTAATTTTTTAGGGTTAAGGTTGTGTTTTAGGTTAGGTTTCAAGTTATGGCTATGTTACAGTTACTATTATAGGATAATGCATTCATAAAACTTATTATCATTTTATTATAAAATATATAAAAAAAACTTCATTATTATGTACTTTTCTTATGAATTAGTTTTCATTATTTAAATATTTTTATGAGATTAATACGTTTAATTTTTGTTGTAATATAATAAAGGCATTTTAAAATAGATTAAACTTTATTTTAATTAAAATAATCTTACTAGTACAAATTTTAAAATAATTTAAACGATTAACATTAATTACTTTATTCTAACTCTAATCTTATAAAAATTAAGAGATAATAGAAAAATCACAACTTTGATTTTGATTTTTTCAATTTAGAAACATTATATTCAGGCAATTTTGATTTTTTAAATTTAGAAACATTATATTTTTATGTTTACAATTTAGAAACATACATTTTTTTTTTCATTTTTTTTTCCCAAAAAATATTTGATTGCATGTGATGTGAAGCTCATATACGTTCTCTGCATGCAAGGCCAAAAGTCTCTACCATGGAAAACATTAGATATTTTAACATTCTTATGTAGTTACTAAAAACGGATAGCCCTCTTGAAACTGGGTAAATGCCTCCATTGCCAATACCAAAACCAAGCTCGCCATACTAGCTTTAAAAAAATCAAAAAAAAAAAAACTAAAAGTTCATTAATAAATTACACATGTACCAATAGCCACTCATTTTTTTAGTTTTTTGGGGGCATTTATGCATAACTATTGGTGATTTTATGAAAAGTGTACTTTTTTACTCTTGTGCACATAACGGATCCCACAACATGCATCGTTACTACCTAGAAGCCAAATCACAATACACACTAAATCAAAGCTTAATATGTGTTGTTTAAGGGTAGTCCCCTCAGATTGAATATTCAAGCCTGCGCAATGCGGATCACAATACACAGTAAGCAAGAGCCTGCAAACCGAGCGATAGACTCACAATCTTTGTAGGAGATTGAGAAAATGGTCTGATCAATATGAAGAGATTGGATATTAGATGTCTGTGTAGTGAATAATCCGTAACCACCAAAAATATTTGAATTGCCTGGCAAAAAACCAATATAATCGCGTGGCAAAAAGAGATATATGGGGGAAACAAAACAATAGAGAGGCCGATAAAACAATTAGATTAAAATCATGCACCCTGCAAGTATGATCTCACTCACTACAAAGAATGCAAAATCGCCCTTTCAATGCACATTAATGAACACTCAAATGAACTTAACCCACCCAAAAGGAGAGATGCTACAAGCTATACTAAATGCCAATGGGCCGCCTGCAAAATATATCCAAATGAGATGAATGTTTTCAGATCAGATACAATTTATGTACAAATGATTTATTTAACTAGCACTTCACTTAAAAGGAGGTGCAATGAGTTGACCCGATAGTATTGTATAATTTGAATAATATATTGGAGGTATACAATTGTAAATATGAAAGTTGTATTTATTAGTAATAATTATTTATAATATAAATGATTATATTTTTCAATATTAAAAAAAATATATGAAAGAATGTAAATTAATAACATCAAATACATTCTTTGTTGAGTGTTCAAATACGTGTTTTTGGACATTGGTATGCATTATTCATTTCTTATATCATCTCCTTGTAGATGAGTTTTCCATGCCTTGGAGTAAATTTATACAAATTGAAAATTTGAAAGAATTAAATTTCTTTATTACATTGGTTGTTAAAACTAGACTTAAAAAACAATACCAAATTGATAACATCAAATACATTTTTTGTTGAGTGTTCAAATGAGGAGTAGAGTGCAGTTGTTATTGGACATTGGTATCCATTATTCAATTTTTATACCATCTCCTTATAGATGAGTTTTCCATGCCTTGTAGTAAATTTCTATAAATTGAAAATTTGAAAGAGTTAAATTTATTTATTACATTGGTTGTTAAAATTAGACAATAACAATACCAAATTGATAACATCAAATACATTCCTTGTTGAGTGTTCGAGTAGAGTGCATTTGTTGTTGGACATTGGAATGCATTATTCATTTTTTATATAATCTCCTTGTAGATGAGTTTTCCATGGCTTGGAGTAAATTTCTACAAATTGAAAATTTGAAAGAGTTAAATTTACTTATTACATTGGTTTTTAAAATTAGAGTGCAGTTGTTGTTGGACATTGGTATGCATTATTCATTTTTTATATCATCTCCTTGTTGAAAGAGTTAAATTTATTTATTATATTGGTTGTTAATTTATATTCTTTGTAGTTATTGTTGTTATAAAAATAAATGAATTTTTTATGTATTAGAGTAAGTTGTGGAAAAGTGAAAATCAAGTGAATCCATATATATCATTTTGACAATCTAAATTATTATCACAAAACCAAAAAGAAAAATCATAATAACCACAATACATAATAAAATGACATTTGATAATAAAATGACCCTCAATATCCCATTTACTAGGCTCACGTAATAAATTAAAACATATCTAAATGTTCAAATAAATGCAACTCGCAAATACTATGTTGGCCTATGTAAAGTGAAGCCTATGTAAATGCGAGAAATCCTCGTTTAATCCAACATAAAACATCCCACCTAATTTCATCTACACTTTTCTTTTTCTACTTGTGATTATGAATCTAGTATAGCGGTAGAATAGCGAAGGAAGCAAAGGAGTATGTAGACAATAAGTTTTAGAAGAATTCCATGGATGAAAAGATGTTTGTATAGGAGAATAATAGTACATGGTAATTGGTGAAGCTTTCTAAGGATATGAAACATATTAGCTACAAAATTAATTTCAAGAAGAAATATAGTTCAAGAGGTATATTTGAGAAATACAAGGTCAAATCAATGGTTAAGTGTTATTTCTAGGTTGAGGGAATTATTTTGAATGATATATTATCTCTCTTTTTCAAACTAACATCTATCATTAGGTTATATATTGCTTATGTGTTTAGTCTTTAGGTTTAAGAAATGGGAACTTTTCTATAAAAAGGATTTGGAGGAGGAATTCTGCATTTCTAGCTAGAGCACTTTGAGGTAAAGTGTATATAATGATTGGTTTGTATGTTAAAGAAGTATCTTTTTGTTCTAGAATAATTTTTCATGATATGATAATAGAATTTTGATATGTATTTTTTAAATTTAGAGAATGCTAAAGTTGAGTAAAATTGTCGTGTTTACTTTAAATAAGACAACGATTATTTTAGTAATATTTGTCTATAAGTTAATGAAATTGTATCATTCAATAATCTAGTAAGAATATAATTAGGGGTCTTAAATATGTTGGATAAAAGATCAATATCTAATCCAATTTATAATCATCAAAGCTCTATTCATGCTATGATAGAAATTGTTGAGATATGGGCTTAGAGTACTACAATATGAAAACTTAAAATATACATAAATCTAATATTAAGTTTCCTTAATATGGAATTACCATGTAGAAATTCAACTTCTCTATGATGATTAAATCATCCATTTTAACATTCTTGACAATAACAACTTATATGAACTTAGCATAACAATAAAATAAAGGAAAAATCACTATAAAATAATAGCAACAAAGTGGCACAAAACAACAACCATAAAAAGATCATCCCACAACACACAATTTATGTGGAGAAACCCTTTTGAAAAACAAATCCACCAAGAAGAGAGGGAAATCATCTATTATCTTCAAATTAAAAATTAAAATACATTCACTCCCATGACTTCAATCCAACAACATCAACTCTATATAGATTTTTCACTCTAGCTTGTCATATTGTTATATTTATACTATCATTATCCCTATTTAAATAGTAGTTTCACCCTCTAAAAGGGGAAACCAAGTTGGATAACATTGTTGGAATGCACTGATACCGGAAGCAAACTGAGAGGGGGAGTGGGGGGGAGGGGTGAATTAGTTTACTAACAATAACAAAAATTAATTCAATAATAAACCTTAAACCGGAGCACAACCCAATGAATATAACATGAAAGCACAACACACATAACACCAATATTTTGACGTGGAAAACCCAGAAAGGGAAAAACCATGATGGGAAACCCTACCCACAATTAGATGAATACTCTGCAGTAGTATTGTTAATAATTACAAAGGGGTCTGTACATGCAGAAAGACCAACAACCTAGAGCGCACTACTCATCACAAAGGGAAGTCTCATTGACTTACAAAAACATTAGACTACAATTCAAAAAATAATGAACTATTAAAGTAGAATCTACTAATTCCTGATATAGTTCCGGTTAAGCAGTGATGTCTTCTCTGCAATACAAAACCTTTCCAACCTTCACCTAAATGATATGACTTTATTCTCACTTAATTATTTCTCTGATAATGTGGACTTAACCAACCATAACCATCGATCTCTACATATACAAATTACATGAATAAGTCACCTATAAATACAGATCATCAAACTTATTGACAAGGTCGGCTAAACCCTAAACCCATAAACCCATAATTACAAAAATTACATCACATGATACCACTGGGCCAATATTATGATTTACATTACATAGCATGGACCTAAATCAAGTAACCAAACAATTATATCCGTCGAGGATTCTGCTAAGACTAAAATCCAACACGCTTCACTTGTCGGTAGAAACCCTCAGTGAAAGTTTAACTGGATCCAAATAGGACCACCATAATATCACACCATCTAACATGAAAGAAATTGATTCCATAAGACAGACCCAAAATTGACTGACCAAGTCACCAAAATAGTATATCGGTAAAGTTAACCGAGAACACCAGAAGCCGGTAAAGCCAAAAGCTACCCAAGAAAGCCAAGAACAAGCTAGTAACTTGAAATACCAAAAGCGATAACGAAACCATGAAACCAACAGAATATAGCTGTAATGGTGGGAAAATGATGAGTGATAGATCAAGAGGAAAACTAACTCTTTCCCTCAAAGAGAGATGAGAGTTTCACTATTGATTATCTTTCAAGCACTTTTCACCATTATGTTAGGAAGATAAAGGATAATTCACTAGATTCAATCTCCACACAAAGATGATAGATTGAATTCTGAATGAATTAAGAATGTTAGGATGATCCCTTCTTCCTTTGTTTGATTTAGAAAGGAAATTGATTGAATTATGTAGTGCAAAAGTGACAAAGAATCGATTATAACTTGAGATCGGAATATGGGATGAATCTGTACACTTGGATTTGATAGTAAAATGTCAAGATAAAGTCGCCCTGTGAATTTAACAAAACGTTGTCTAGAACATGGCGGGAATGTACACGGTCCTCCGAAAAATCTGCGAAATGAAAAGGATTTTTCCGCCTCTGCAAATGAAGCCTAAATTGGAAATTATAGTTGCCCACTTGCCATCTACACATAGAAAAAATAGGGAAATGTGTTGGGATTGGGGGTTTGCCTTTAGGTCAAACACCAGTTTTGGAATTAACCAAGTAATGAAAGAAAGTACTTGCAAGTAGATGTAAATGAAAGACTGAATTGTAAATCACCTCAAGGGAGGTTGTAGTAGCAATGTTGATAGAAATGCTTGTATGGAATTGTATGTTGAAATCAATCTCCTCTTCAATGGTTGAATCCTTGACATGAATGCAACACCTAGCCTTGAAGGGAGACTTGAGAATGTTTGAATGCTCTTGATCGCTTACGACCTTATCAAAATTTGACCTATTGAACTTATGCAATTTCTACTTATGAAAATGAGAGGAAAAATTCCCCTTAAATACATGTTGGTGGATTTGAATTTCATCACGGGATGCCATCGGGGAGATTTCCCGCTCACTGCACAACCCACAATGCATGCTCTAGAAAGATCCTGCCCCAAAATAGGGCAGAGATAGGGGTGCCATGCCCCTGTCCTACCTCTTTCTCGAGGGCAGAGTGCAAATAGAGTGATGCAGAGGCCAAGGAAGAAGCTATTTTCACAAGTTGAGCACTCTCCGGTCTCCGATCAGGCTAGAGGATTCAAGTTCACAAGCATGAGGACCCTAATGCAGTCATAAATTGCTAGGGTGGCAATTTTATGACACTACATTTAGCCCCCACTTTAGCAAGAGCATAAGCATATGCGGATATTGCCAGTAAAGTACAAGGAAACAAGATTGAAAGACTTTCACCACATCAAGGGGGCAAGATGTGCCAAGACCCTAATGGAGTTAGAATCTTACGACTTTGATTGACAAAGTAAAAGGGAAGATCGAGAAAGGGAGAACCATGACTGCAAGTAGCAAAGTTCCCTTCACTATTTGTCATGAAAGCAAGGATACTAAAGATCACAAAGAAAAAACAAAGTTCACTAAGTAATTCTAAGTATCACAAGAAGGAAAGTATGAGCAGAGTGTATGCCCCCACGTTAAAGTGATCGCACGCACCTTATCGAGAGTGATTGCTTTAAGGTAGGATACACCCAAGAGAAAGAGAAGAGAGGGAGCACGTTATCGCAAGGATTTAGCCCCCAACCGAGGTATAAACCCAAGGATAATGAACACAACACACAAGGTAGTGTCGCTTTCATCGGGGTTAGTATGCTGAATGATAACTCATGTATATCATGTATGTATATGCATATAATAATCTTCATTCCCCAAAGAAGGACACTACCTTAGAAGAAAGGGAAGAGAGGATTTTTTTTGAGTTAACATGAAAGAGATCAAGAGAAGATCTCAATTCTTTGCATCGTCCCCAAGTAGATATTAAGGGAACAATAGAAGAATAGGGATACACATAGAAGAATGGTCACAAAAGAGAAAGAAAAGAGAGAGAAAGATCTGCACTGCTAATATTACTATTCTAGCATGACATGTGCCTCCCAGTCTTGCTGATCACTATTTCGTGAAGGCGAGAAACATGCCAAAGGAGTGACATTGAGCACAACAGATGGAGCTGTCACAAGATCCAAACAAGGACTATGCTCATGTTGCAAGTCACTTTGTTTGATTCTAGGAGCTAGGATTAAAGTTTGTGAAAATCATCCGATAAATGTTTGTCCATGTCAACATGCTCATACTCACTATCAAAAGCATTAGGAGTTGTATTGCCATTATGAATAAAATTTTCACCCATTCCTTCATCAAAGTTTAAAGCAAGAGGAGAAAGAAAACGAATAGGAGTAAAACCATCACATGTTTTATGCAACTTATGATTTGGAGATGTTGGTTGAACATCTTGCTTAGGAGAAAAGGGAATCATGTCAACTATTGGAGTCTGAATAGATTGAGTACTTTGAGGGATAGCTTCACGAGCTCAAACACGGCGTCTTCATCAGTGTTCTCTCACACAACGATTCTGTCAAGTCTTAGTAGAAGGATGAGAAGGAGGAGGAACCTTTGAAGAAGTAAGAATGGTTTTCTCCTTTATAGTGGAAGGTTTAGGTTGAGGTCTTTTTGGTTGGAAAAGAGGAGAAGCAGGCCTCTTCTCTCGATAAGAGGAAGGAGGTAGAACTGCGCCATAGAAAGGAGGAATATTAGGTGTAGGAAGGAGACCAAGTCCATCATGGTGAGGAGGGATAGATTTAACCTTGGGAAGAATATTGGTGTTCTCCTTAAGAGAAGGTAAAATCACATCCATAGGAGTAGGTTGACAATTTTCCTTAGAAGGAAGATTAGTTCTATTCAAGAGGGGAAGAACCTCATCTTAAAGAATAATAGGAATGTCAAGTGTTGGTGATCTAGGTTGACTTAAGGATAATATCATATCATTATTCCATTTTTGATAAGATTTAAATTGAGCATCGCTCCTTGATGGAAGAGATTGAAATTATTGACGCCAAAAGAGATCAATAGGAACACTGGGGATTCTTTCGGATGGACAAAATAAGCTATGGTTCACAGTTATGATTTATCCATTTTGAGGAAATTTAAGACACTTGTGGATTGGAGAAGCGATATCCTTCATGGAAGATAGCCAAGGATAGCCCAACTTCACATAGAATTTCTTAGAGGAAGGTATGATAACAAAGTCAACATCCATGGATTTATTATGAACTTCAACAAGAAGGGTGATAGAACCAATGGTAGGATAAGAGAAGACATCAAATAACTTCACAATAACATTAGAAGCATCATACAGTGGTTTATTCAATCGTAAAGTGAAAAGATACTCTTCAGCTATGACATTAACCATGCAAGAGGATCAATCAGGGCACCACGACAAGGGATATCCTTAACCTTTGCTACTATATATAAAGGGCTATCGGGTGCTCTAATGGTTTCACTAGGGTCAAATTTAATACAAGGATCCTTAGGCGTATCTTGTTTTTCTACCATATTAACCAAATTTGGAGCCATACAGATGAGTGTTTCCTAAGAGAGAGAATTAGGCACAATCTCAATAATGTTACAGGTATGAGATGGCAAGGGATCACTGAAAATCTTAAGATTTTGATTAGGAGGAGCAATTGATTTATTCCCTTTATCATTCACACCTACCACAAATATAGTATTATTATCAATAAAGTCTTGAACCTTATGTTTCAATGCAAAACATTTCTCAGTATCATGACCAGGTTGACGATGAAATTGGCAAAAGGAATTGTTATCAAAATGAGGAGATGTAAGTTTGGAAGGATCAACTTGTTTTATAGGAGGAAGTTTAATAACATTTCTATGCAAAACTGAGACATAATACTATGCAAAGATTCATTCAAAGGAGTAAACTATCTTTGTCTTTGGAAAAATTTAGAAATAGGAGGCACACCTGTTGTAGCATTCACATGGTTGTTGTTGATTGGATCATTGAACTTGATGAAGCTTTTTGTTGGTTTGAACTTTGCAAACGGTTGTTGAACACTCTCCCCCTTATCACTCGGAGCCATAAGAGTGGATTGCTCCATTTGACTCACAACCAGTTGATAATTTTGGAGTGTTGTGCACAATTGCGGAAAAGAAGTGAAGTCAGATAAAATAAGCTTTTCCCTGATATCTTTTTGTAAATTAGAAATAAAAATTCTTTGAATATCATTATCATGCACATGAAAAGAAATTTGAGCACACAAATGCTTAAATATCTACCAATGAAATCAATCACTTTCTCTTTAACACCTTGATTACAATGCATTAAATTAGTCAAAGTGATTTTAGGACCAATGTTGTTTTGAAATTGTTGGATGAAAGCATTTGCCAGTTGTTGAAAGGAAGTGATATAATAAGAAGGCAAAGAGCAATACCATTGTAAATCCTTATCTTTTAGCATTCTTGTAAACAATTTTGCAAGCAATCTTTGATCATAAGTAAAATCAGTACACAAGGTTTGAAATGTTTTGACATGCATAAGAGGATCACCTTTTCCATTATAGAGTTCCAATTGAGGGATCTCAACATGTTTAGGTGGCATGACTTTAACAATATCAAGAGAAAGTGGGCTCGCAACATCAAAGGTGGGCAAACTAAACTTGGATTGACTCATGGAAGCAATTTGTTGTTGTAGGGAAGATAAAGTTTGGGCAAGATTGTTGATTGTCATTTCGGTAGAATAATTTATGTTAGACATAGGTGATTGAGAAGATGGTGTGATGTTGTTGAAAGAAGGCATGGACTGAGAATAAGGTGGTGGGACACTATGGTAAGTAGGCATTGGTGATGATTGGGTAGGAAAAGGGACACTTAAAGAAGGAATAAAGTTGTTGAAGGAATTTCCCCCTTGTGTCACACTGATTGGTTGAGGAATAGTAGGAATAGTCATGGAAGACATAGGTAATGACGAAGGATGAAATGAAGAAGAGGGATTTCCCCCATGACCTATGGTTGTAGGAATGACATTTTGAGTTGAAGTATCCCTGATAATGGAGGTGAAAGTAGGAATACTAGTCATAGGATTGTTCAAAGGAATAGAGAAATTGTCTTGTGTTGAAGGTTGTGAGTAACCTAGGGTTTCGACACAACTCTTGATATGAATGACATTAGAATCAACAATATGTGCAATACCACGAAATATATCAATTCCATTCTTATCACTTTGAAGCATGCGTTTAAGACCTTCAATTCTATTTCTCATTAATTTGCATTTCATTTGACATTTTTGAAAATCAAAATTCAAATCAAATTACATTTCTTGCTAATTTCCTATAGCACACATAATTTTTCCTAACTTCCACTTACTCAAAGTCTAACTCTCAATCACTTTTTTTTGACTAATAAATCAATTCAAATAACTAATCAATCAAATTAGTCTTCTAATTAGTTAATTAATCAATCAATGATGTCTAACTTCCAATCAATTCCCTTAACTTCTTAATCAATTTAGTTGATCTCTCAATCAAACCTAGCAAGCATAAGCAATTCTCTCCCACCAAATTGTCACCTGAATCTCAACTGAACTGATAGATTCAATTCTCAAATGTACTTCAACCTTCCAAACAATCCTGCTAGAATCTATAAATTTATCATCAATTTCCCTTTTCCAGCAACCACTACCTTGGAATTTTTGTGTTTATATCCTACAAGTTTTTATAGCACAACTCTGAGAGCCTAATGTAGAGTAGGGGAAGGTACCAAAAACACACTAACAAAAAAATTCCATCTCAACACAATGACTACCCAAACATGGAGATATTTCTCCCAACTCACCTAACAACCTTGAGCCCTTAAGGGATAGGTCACATAGCATATTTTTAAGGTTATGGTTTCAAACACTTGTCTCACTTTCATAGCTGACTTCACAAGGTTTGTAACAACTTATCTAGCCCAACCAATCAAGGGTTTCAGACTTTTAGACCCTTAACTCCAATAGTTCCTTCACAACCTAATAATTGACATGTAGCCCTTGATTTCTCCTAAACCAGGGATAACCTCTAGTTTTGACTGATATCAACCAAAGGGTAGTATTTTTGAATACCCTTTTAGGCCTTCCACAACATATTCCAACCTTTCCTAGAGGTGTTTTGTAACAAAGGTCCAAAAGTGGTTTGCAACTTCTGTAATTAGGCCTAATTAGGCCACTTTTATAAAACAAGTACTCTAAATATTCACTACAAACACCAAAAATATTCATGAACAGTTCACACTTGCCATGTGGGGTTAGATTATGTAGTTTATTCCAACAGTTCAATTCAATTTGTTATTACTTTACCAAACTCTCATCTAAACTAGCTTATAACATGTATATATCAAGTTGGGATCGCACAAACCCATGCAAACTCCATCCCTTGCTCTCAAAAACACCATGAACAATTAAAAAAAATGAAAAAAATTCATTTCACCAAGTGTGACAATATTTTCATCGGTGGAATGGCTTGCAAAACATATTTTTTTTCCCCACCCTTTGAAACCCTAGGTAATCATGTAGTTTGCATAAAAATTCCTCTAAATCCCTTCAAACTTAACAAAACTTGATGCCACCACCACCAAGTGGAAGCTAACTCACTCTATTCAATAATGTAAGTCTCATGTCCGTATCACAATGTATAGGGCCATGCAAACCTCGAGATCAACAATAGACATAGTAAATTCACAGGAAAACAGAGTTGAATCTTATTGCTTGATAAACCAGTTTTAACAACAACCTTTTCCTCAAGGTTTGGGAGGATTATTTAACATTTTTACATGAATTCCAATGGTCCCTAGCTGAAATTCAAAAACATGAGTGTTCATCTTCCCCTTCTAACTAAAATTGTCATTGTTGCAAAAGAAAATTTACAACATGTTTAAAAAAGTTGACAACATTAACCAACCTGACTCCAAATGACTCAAAGACATCAAAAAATGGTCCTAATAGACCTTATTACATAAAAATATGACTTGAACCTACCAAAAGACCTTGACACATATTCACATCGAATTGTCACTGTTCTAGGTGCTCCTGCACCATACACTCGACCTAAAAAAAGCTCATGTCCCATCAAGGTTGTATTGTAGTAGATTATGCTTCTTCACATCATGTATTTGGTCTTCAAATGCTCCTCCATCGGGTTATCCCTTCCACTCGATCATGTACTGAAAATTTGCATCATCCTTTACCCTTTTGAACTTGCTGTCACCTTGCCATTGTCTTATCCTTGCAAATTGATCTATTAGCTTCCTTCTACCCTATTCCTCATCAAAATTGGATGTTTCTCTTGTCTTCATACCTACAAACAAGTCTTTATCAGATGTCCCATGAATGTCCTTCTTCCTTACCCTTGCTGCATATTCAAACTCATCCATTTGGTTTTGCCAAACAACCTTGTTCATTTCACTACTTGTCTTCACATCTACTTTTAGGTTCTCTATCTTTAGGAACCCTTTGTTATTAGGTCCACAAACCTCTATCACTAAGACCTCTCTACTATAAGGTATACCATCTCTTTGCTGTTAGACTCTTGCTTCCTACCAACATCTTACCCAATCAGTGGACAAAGTATATTTCCTACCATGACCTCTCTAGGTCAATCTTCCCTTTCCTCTATCACCAGGGTCTCTGCCCCAAGAATATCTATCTCCTCATATTTATTAAAAATTGTGTTGTCATATTTACACACTTCTTGTTCCAACAATGGACAAATAATTGTTTCTAGCTCAATCTCATCATGCTTTTCTAAGCAATCTTACCTCTCTAGAACCACTACATCCTTTGTCTTCTCTTGAACTGCATTTAACATCTTCCCATCATCTTCACCTTTTCCTTCCAACACTGAATCAATCTTCAAGCTTACTGTCCCAATACCTTTTTCATTTGCAATTGCTATACACCCTTCTTGTTTATCTTCCACAAGATACATAAATTCTTTCTTACCCAACATGATCACCCTCCCTGCCTTACTCTGTCCTTTATCCTCTTCCACCAATGGAGTCAATGTAAAAGAGATTCCATCCTTCCCAACCTGATAGGTGTTATTCCTTCCATCATATAAGGAATATCTTTCAAATTGCCATGGTCTCCCTAGTAATAAATGACACACACTCATATGTATCATATCATACAATATCTTATCCTTGTAGTCACCAATATGAAACTCAACAATATATTTCTCCTTAACCAAAATAGAATGTTCATTATCCAACCAAGAAACATTATAGGGTGTTCCATGAGGTATCCTTGCCAGATTCAATTTATCAACCATTTCTTGTGACACCATGTTATCTATACTACTAGAGTCTACTAGTACCTTACATACCTTTCCATTGCACTTGGAGGCAGTTTTGAAAAGTGCTCTTATTTGTATCATCTCCTTCTCTTCAATCAATTCCTTAACCAGGGTATTCCCTTTAGGCATCTTGTCCCTTCAACTTCAAAATGCAACTTTGCACCCTCAAAAGATCTACTTCCGAGGATTTGATACCACTTAATGCAGAGAAGGGGAAGGTACCAAAAACACACTAACAAGAAACTTCCATCTCAACACAATGACTACCCAAACATGAAGATCTTTCTCCCAACTCACCTAACAGCCTTGAGCCCTTAAGGCATAGGTCACATAGCACATTTTTGGGGTTATGGTTTTAAACACTTGTCCCACTGTCATAGCTGAATTCATAGGGTTTGTAACAGTGACTTATTTATTGCAACCAAACAAGGGATTTAGAATTTTAGAACCCTAACTCCAATTGTTCCTTCACAACCTAGTAACCATCTTGTAGCCCTTGATTGTTGCTAAACTAGGTATAACTTCTAGTGTCTATCTAACATCAACCAATGGGCAGTAGTTTTGAATACCCTTTTAGGCCTTCCGCATCATATTCCAACCTTTCCTAGAGGTGTTTTGTAACAGTAGGTCCAAAAGTGGTTTGCAACTTCTGCAATTAGGCCTAATTAGGCCACTTTTATAAAACAAGCACCCTAAATCTTCACTCCAAACACAAAAAATCTTCATGAATAGTTCACACTTTCCATATAGGGTCAAATTATCTAGTTTATTCGAACAATTCAACTCAATTTGTTGTTACTTTACCAAACCCTCATCTAAACTAGCTTAGAACATGTAGATACCAAGCTAGGGCTCATACAAACCCATACAAACTCTATCCCCCTGCTCCCAAAATCACCATGAACAATGAAAACACATGAAAACTATCCATTTCACTATCACAATAATTTTACTAGTGGAATGGCTTGCAAACCATATTTTTGTTCCCAACCCTTTGAAACCCTAGGTAAATAGGCAATCTATAGAAAAATGCCTTTAAATCCCTTCAAACTTAATGAAAATTGATGCCACCACCACCAAATGGAAGATAACCCACTCCTCTATTTAATCATGTAGGTCTCATGTCCGTACCACACTGTACAAGGCCATGCAGACCTCGGGAACAACAATAGACACAATAAATTCATAGGAAAACATAGTTCAATCTTATTGCTTGATCAACCAGTTTTAACAACAACCTTTTCCTCGAGGTTTGGGAGGCTTATTTTACATGTTTACATGAATTCCAATTTTCTCTAAGTGAAATTAAAAAATATGATTGTTCATCTTCCCCTTCTAACTAAAATTGCCATTGTTGCAAAATCAACTTTACAACATTATTAACAAAGTTGACAACATTAACTAAATTGAATCCAAATGACTCAAATACATCAAAAAATGGTCCTAATGGACCTTATTACATCAAAATATGACTTGACCCTACCAAAAGACCTTGAACCATATTCACATCAAATTGTTACCATTCTAGGTGCTCGTGCACCAGAGCTGACATCACACAAGGATTAGAAGAACAATAGGAGTCTCAATGCTCGTGATCAGTAATAGAATTCATTCATTTTGTTTAAATTATTTGTTGATTTAAGTAGTATACTCTTATTGGTTTGCAATTTGGAATTTTATAATAGAGCTTGGTTTAGTGGTTACTTAGCATAATCTATTATTCTCATGTTCTCTAATTTTGTAGACAACTATAATGTTAAGGGTTTTTAAGTTTATGGTGGTTTAACTAATACGAGAGATGTTAACCTTAAGTAAGATAGTGCACATAGAAGGATGAGAGCTATGGAATATATTATATAGGTCAAGAGAAGAAGGTCTATCAATGGTTGGGTGTAGTTTGAAATGATTGATTACATGTGGTCACTATTTCAGCTAGAGTGACTTATAAGGTGCATACTCAATCCTATTTTAGAGGACACTTGACTTCAATGTTTGTGTTCTAGTAATAGTTTAAGGCTAGGTAAAGCTATAAGTCTATGTGATATTTAGTGTGTCATCTTGTCTTGGAGTTCTTATCTTTTATATTTGGGTATGATGGAAGATGAGATAGTTATGGTCAAAGTGATGGTCACTAGGAAGTCGTTATAAATATTCTATGAAATAATGGAGTCAATTGGTATAATATTGCTATACCATTGCTAGATATTTTATATTTTTTTGGATCATAATTTTTCTCTTGGAAGGTATATAAAAAGTGGGACAATGTTGGGATTAGGTGTGTTAGACACCTTGATAGTCCTAGTATTTTAATTATTTATATTTTATAATATTTTATGCGTCTAAATAAAAAAGGGTGTCTCACTTTGGTATCTATTTATCCATGTGTATTATATTGTATGAAATATGTATAAGAATATGTAAGATCACTCTACTATGTAAGATGTGCAACATCATATATGACACTATAATTGTGCAAGAAATTCTATAACACAATAAGAGTACAATTTTAGGGAGTTAAGAAGTGGTTTATGAATCTTTACCAACTTATGATGCATGCTATGAAAGATCCCAGAGAATCATTCTAAAAAGGTTAAATGACAAATATTTTGCCAAAATTGAATCTGGGTCATGATAATTATTAACATGTGGTATTTTAGGGCCTTGTTTGGGCCCTATGATGATGTTTTTTGTTGTGATTTATAGGCCTCCTTGAATTTATATAGAGGGATTGATATGGAGGCATTGCTAGATGTATTTTGTAGGAACGAACTATTGGAATTTCTCTAGAGTAGCGTGATGTTAATTTCTCCATGTTAAAGATTTTATAATTATATATTTTGAGTCATGGAGAACAAGGGGCTTCAAGGGTTCTAGCTATGGAGGGGATCATTTGCACCCACCCCATAGTATAGCTATAAGTCAACACTTATAATTACACTATGAGACGGGTGCAAATAATCCCCCCCATAGATGGCACGATTATAATTCTAGAAACTCTAACATTATCAAAGAGTATAACAAGACAATATTTATAAATATAACCTAATCAACATGGGTTTTATGGCACATGGCCTAACATGTATGGAAACCTATATTTTTCATATTGACAACCTCATTATTCTATCTAAGAATACAATAAATTAGACACTAGTAAACAAACAATCTACAATAAGAGTAGAAGATAAAGTCACACAACTGAATACACATACTCATATTTAAATTGTCTATCAACTTAAGCAAGTGTTAAAGTGCCAACCAAAAAAAAAAAAGGCAAAAAATATCATTCAGTTTTCCATATAATGCTTTAGAATTATAGATATATTAGCAAGCATTATTTACAAAGTTAGAATGCCCCATATTTTATTACGAAGATGCTAAATACTTCAAAGGAAATCCTTGTAAGAAGACATCAAAGGGCATAACCCCACAAGGCATATTATAATTGAACCATCCATTGAATGTATCTTATTAGAATTGTCTACACGTTAGTATGTATCTACGCTATTTTAATTGAACCCATCTGTTACGATTCAACTGACTCGGGTAGAACCCAATCAGAGTTTACAGATAGGGTTTGCTAGGATTGCAGCTCGAATATCGTTGTAATTTCGTTCAGAGCCTTCAAGGCTTGCATGTGGTTAGTTTAAAGATCTTGTATTTATTATAACTATTTTTAATATAGCATGTGGTTAGTTTAAAGATCTTGCATGTGTCAACGCTTTGTTTCAAAGCTTCCATTTTGACATAGGCTAGAACAAGTTTGATAAGCATTGTGGAATCTAATGTCACACTTTTCCATGAATTTTACATTGAGGTCTTTATATTTTTCGTATCATGAATTATTCAATAAATAAAAGAAAAAAAATATGTATACCAAATAATGCAAGGGGGGCATAACCCATCCCCTCAACTCTGCCCACCTCATAGAAGGGGTTCGATCAGAGTTTACTTTAAAGATCTTGTATTTATTATAACTATTTTTAATATAAGAGATAAGTTATTTTTTTTAATATTTAGATCTTAATTTTCTTGTGAAAATTTTTCAATTTTAATCCTGATTTCATATCAAATCATAAATCAGATCTTAATAAAGAAGACATATTAATGATCATCATCAAATCTATTCACTCTAAGCTATCTCATAAGTCAATTGGCCAGTACTTGGCTAGTTAATTTGTAGTTGAAATAGTAATTTATTAATTTTAATTAATATATTGTTGAATTTAATTTAATTTATTTTATATTATTTATCTTTCTTGTTAATTATTTTGTTTTATATTATTTATCTTTCTACAATTGTGTCATCTTAGTTGTATTAACTCTAATCATAATATTAACCTAACCTTAATACTAATTAAACCCTAATGCTATAATCCCATTTTAAATCTTAGGAACACCAACTCCAATCCTAATTGAGCCCTATTATTAACTCTAACCCTAATATTTTTAATTAAACATTTTTAATTATTATAATAGAAAAACAAGAACATTAATTTACAATATAAGATAGTATATCATAAAAGATAATATAATAAACAATTTTCTATTGTAATAATTTTTCTTCATAATTTTGTTAAGATAAATTGAAAAATATGTCAAAATATATTATAGTGTAAAAATTTATTTTTCTTCATAATTTTCTCTTAAATATATATGTTAAGATAAATTGAAAAATATGTCAAAATATATTATAGTGTAAAAATTTAATGTTATTTATAATGTCAAATATAAATTAATAATAAGACCTTTTAATGAATAATAATAATAGCAATCTAAACAAAATCACTCAATCAAACAATTAATAGTTTTATTAATATATAAACAATAAACAATTAATAATTTTGAATAAAGCAAATCTATCCGCCTCCACCAGAAAGTTTAAGAAAACGACATCAAACTTTTCCTAAATTTACCTATATTTCCGGCTATATAGTTGCCACTAAATCCATTTATTTTGGATTTCCTAAAAATCCACTCTATTATTATCACTATTTTTTCAATTTGTATCCACCAATATATTATTTTACATATATCTTAAACCATTACACTTGCAAATACTATTGTAATGAGTTTTTCTTTTTTACAGTTAACTAGTTATTAAAAAATTTAATTTGAACCAATTACAAACAAGGTTTAATTATTATAATAGAAAAACAAGAACATTAATTTACAATATAAGATAGTATATCACAAAAGATAATATAATAAACAATTTTCTATTGTAATAATTTTTCTTCATAATTTTGTTAAGATAAATTGAAAAATATGTCAAAATATATTATAGTGTAAAAAATTATTTTTCTTGTTAAGATAAATTGAAAAATATGTCAAAATATATTATAGTGTAAAAATTTAATGTTATTTATAATGTCAAATATAAATTAAAAATAAGACCTTTTAATGAATAATAATAATAGCAATCTAAACAAAATCACTCAATCAAACAATTAATAGTTTTATTAATATATAAACAATAAACAATTAATAATTTTGAATAAAGCAAATCTATCTGCCTCCGGAAAGTTTTAGAAAATGACATCAAACTTTTCCTAAATTTTCCTAAATTTACCTATATTTCTGGCTATATAGTTGCCACTAAATCCATTTATTTTGGATTTCCTAAAAATCCGCTCTATTATTATCACTATTTTTTCAATTTGTATCCATCAATATATTATTTTACATATATCTTAAACCATTAGACTTCTTTTATAACCTTATTTTAATTATAAATGAGGTATGTTAAATTTTATGCATTCAAACTCTTCCTTAGAGTTAAAATTAAGGGTAATTTGGAAGGGTACCAGTAGTCGACATAGCTTACTTCGTGCACATAGAACTCTCAAATGGTATGTCGGATTTCAATTTTTTTTTTTTTTTTGTGGATCCAGCAGCTTCTGGGTAGTGACGATACATGTTGTGGAAATAGTTATGTGTCGAAAGGTCAAAAAGTGGTCATTTCAAAGTAGATCACATTTTTTTACTATAATTAGCCCATTTGTGCACCGCTACTGACCCGTTTGTGCACCACTACTGGGACATTTGTGCAAAATTATCCACTATTGGTACATGTGATATTCATTAATGAACTTTCCATTATCAATTTGTTGGCTTCCTTTGCAATAGTATTGGGGGGTTGGTGTTGGTGTTGAAAATAAGCCACACCCAGACCGACGATGGACTGGTCCAAGAGAGGTAGTAGGTCAGTGGTAGAGCACTCCAGCAATGTATGGAAGGTCCTAGGTTCAAGTCCTAGCTGGTCCATGTCTCAACATGGTATCGATGGACTGGTCCAAGAGGGGCCAGTAGCTCAGTGGTAACTACTGATACCCTTCCGGTTGTTCACTTATCTTTCTTAAAAATAGTTTTTGCTATATTTCATATAAAATTATAAAGTATAAAAATCAAATCTACAAATTATGATAGTTTTTATGAGAGTTTTTAGGTTTTAACAGATGGTATTATGAAGATTGGAATCGTAAAAACTGTCTAAAAATCTATGACATTTTAACTGAAGTTAATCGGTTCGTTTGTCTGGCCTAAAAATAGTTTTGGCTCTTCTTCATATAAAATGATACAGGTGTAAAAATATAAATCTGCATAGCTTGATGGTTTTTCGTCCGACTTTTTAAGTTTTATAGCATTGTGGAGATGTATTATGAAATTTGGAATGCTGAAAATTGTCAAAACATCCAGTACAGAAGTTTTTTTTGGTAGAGATTAACTGCCATTTATTTTATATCCAAAAGAAAATGGTCATTAAACCCTTAATAGTATTTCCTTATACCATAACTTGTGTGACTTAAGATAATTCAAGCATGCTTTCATGTGAAAGGATAAATTGTAAAATTAACATCCACCGCCTTTGCCTTTACCACTATGTCCTCGTTTGTCTAAACTCTATACTGCATTTAATTTACATTCGTAGATATCTTGAACGACACTCAATTTTCATAAATCTATTTTAAATTCTTATTAAAATAGGTGGGTGGATGTTGAAACTCGTTTTGGAACTAGAATAGACTCGCCTCGTTTCATATTTATATCTTGTAGGTAAGATATTTATGTTAGTAGTTCTCAGAGTTGTAATATTTATGATTTTAATTTAATGATGAATATTATTTAAATGAATTAAATATTTTTCTTTCACAATAATAAAGTAATAAATTTCAATTTTATTTCTAATTCATTTGTTTGTTTTAAACTAATGTTTTCCTTGTCAACAAATTGAAGTATACTTTAATTATTCAAATACATAATATATATGATATTAATTGAACAGATCAAGCATTGTTATAATGATGCTCTTACCTTTAAATATGGGACAACATGTGATGAAATCCTTAGAGACTTCTTCTCATCATTTGCTAGGAATAATAAAGGGATTCAAAAAAGGAAGTGTCTTGAGTATCTTCCATTCATTCTTTTTTTACATATCAAATTGTAGACACCTAAAATTAATTAAATTAAAATTTAAATAATTTAAGCCTTTCCAAATAATTAATTAAATTAATTGTGTTGGTCTTTATTCCTCTTAAAATTAATTAAATCTTATTTAATTAATTTTATCATTGCAACCTTATAATTAATTTGTCAAAAAGTAATTGTCCTCATTCTTCTAAAATCATTTCAAATATAATTTATTTCTTCTAAACCTTTCTTAGTTAATTAACTTTAATTAACTAAGCTAGTAATGTGATTCATACAAATCACTTCATATAATTCTCACTTAGTCTAATTAATTCTTCCATAATCACGCCTATCATTATCCTCCAATTTTAAATTCCTCCACTCATTCTCTCTCCTCATGTCACATCCTCCTAACTTTCCCAATTGCACTTTAATCACTCATTAGGCCACCTAATCAATCTCCTTGAGCATTTGCATATTCTTAATCACCTTGATCCTTTCAAAAAAATTCAAATTCTTTGAATCTCTCCATGCATCCTCTTCCCAAGGAATTTTTAATTCCTTTTCTCATTTAGTCTTCCCACACATCCTCTTATTTTGGAATTTTTAATTCCTCCTCCCTTCCCCCAAGGAATTTTATATCCTTTTCTCTTCCCAATGTATTTGGGAGCTCTTCTTCATGTACCTTGAGAGGTGTGGAGACAAGAAATGCCTTTATGGCAAATCTCTTGGTCTCCACACCTTGTCCTCTCAATCCTCTCCTCCATTTCAAATCAATCTCAACCCTTCATCCCAAATTAATCTTGGCCCTTTATTTTGACCTCTTCCAATCTATAAATTGGAGTCTCCTCTCCTCAAAACTGATCCACTTTTCATACATTTTTATTTTGTTCATTTGAGATTCAAAGTCATCCATGGGACCCTCATAATGCAAAAATCCCATCTAAGCCATATCCATCTCATCCACACTTATCCTTTAATATAATTCAATCTTGTTGTGTAGTGGAGAGAATTTCACATCCCATCTTGGAGCCAATCCAATCAAGTGGAGAAGAGGCGCATTCTTCATTATACCTAAGGCTCAATCCGAGGGAGGAGAAGAAGGTATAAGAGTTCTCATTTGTATTGTCTCAAGATTTTATATGTTTTTATGAATATTCTATGCATTTGGATTCTCTAACCATTTTCTCATCTCCACAAACATTTTAGATAGCATATTGGCCATAGTATTGTCCTTCCCCTTTTTATATAATATACAAAATTCATACCCACACATCTTAGTGATGCATTTTTATTTCTCTAAAGAAGATAACCATGATCGATTTTGACTTTGAGGTGTCTACTCATTAGGTACAACCTTCATTATTTTACTATATGAATAATAGATCACATTTCTTTCTCACAAAAGGATTTGAGTTGATTCTTACTCTTCAACTGATGATTCTAAAAAGAAATGGGCCTCTAGTATTTGCATGAGAATTAATCCTATACCATTTCCTAAAATATCACACTCAATAGCAAAATACTTAGTAAAGTCTAAAGTGGCTAGAACTAGAGTGGTACACATAGCCTCTTTTGTTACATTCAAAAGAATCCTTCTTCAATAGAGTTATATGGGGTGCTACCTTGCAACCATTGTTATTTATAGATCGTCTATACTATGTAGTGTGTCCTACGAAACCCCTCAAGTTCACAATGGTTTAAAGAATATACCACTCTATCATATCCTTTATTTTTTAGAACCAACATGTACTCCTTTATACGACACCATGTGATGTAATCAATTTTCCTCATTGAGTCCAAAACCACACTTTGAAGGTTTACATAAAGTTGTAGATATTTTTGAGAACATGTAGCAATTGATCTGCATGATGTAAACCTCAAAGTGGCTTCAAGATAAAATTAATCAAAACAAGAAATATAGATGGAGCATTAGTATTGTATATGGTGAAAATGGATAACAATAATAACAAAATTGAAAGGCTAAATGAATCCAACCACAAAACCCTAGCCTAACAATGAACAAAGATCCACCATAACATATGAAGATTACCTAAGACAATGCAAATAACTCAAAATCACAAAGATTATACCATCACATGTCCAATAGGGTTTTGATCTCCATTCTTCCTATCTCCATTGATCTTGCTTGATATATTTGCTCTCAGATTTTTATATGCACAAGAGCTCAACAAAGAACGAAATGTGGTTGCAAGTAAGATCGTAGTGTAGCCAAGTACTCCAAAATCAGTCATTAGGGTTTGATAATGAAAGAGGCATCTCCTTAAATAGAAGACACAATATGAAATGGAGGGATAAGATTGAGAGGTGTAAAAAGAGAGGTCGGCTAGGATTAGAGGGTAGGTAAAAGAAATACCAAAATAATGAAAGAGGTAGGTAGTGTAGGAATTAAGAGATGAATGACATGTGTCATGTGTAGAAAAAGCTAATGAATTAATTAAATAAATAAAGATTTATTTAATTAATAGAAGAAATGGGATAATTAAATAAATAAAATATTTATTTAATTTAGAAAAAGGATAATTTAAATAAATAAATGTATTTATTTAAATGAGAAATAAGGCTAGAAGAGGATAAATGAATTAATTAAATAAATAAAGATTTATTTAATTAATAGAAGAATTAGGCTTAGATAATTAAATAAATAAAATATTTATTTAATTAGACATGACAATTTTAGGTGTCTACATTTTGCCCCTCTTTGAGACAATGCGGCTTGTCGCGTTGTTTCAAAGAAGATAAGATGAACTAATACAGAGTTGCCCCAAGATGGGAATGATATGCCCCCTCGAGAGATTGGATGAAAATGTCTGAAAAAATTGCAGACAATCTCTCGATAAGAAAGACGGGATAGAATGGACTGACCGGATAAAGTGACAGAGTCACAGGATGAAGAAGACTAACTCGGGAAATGAGGGCCAAGGTTAGGGTAGGCTATAAGATAGACCACGGGAAAAAGACATCCTCATTGTCATCCACACCCTTACAAGATCACAGTGCAGAGCGAGAAAAGAGCAACAGCAGTCAGCAGCGATGGCCTTCGTTCATAGATTCGACCGCGTTCGCCGATTCCAGAGACTAGCAGAGGTAGGAGAGCCGGTAAGTACCACCAAACCTCCTCGTACTTTCACGCATTTCAATCTTTGTCATTAATGCTCAATAGGTAGCAATAAATGCGCTAGCAATAGGGTAGTTAAAAAAATGCAAAAACGTAGAACCACGTCTGTGTCAGTGCCAAGCGCGTCTGTGTCCAACAGGCGCGTCTGTGTTGGTGCCAGGCGTGTCTATGCCTGGAACCGCGTTTGTGATAGATGCGGGTGCGTTTGCGAATTGTAGAGGCGTTTGTGTCATGTAGGGACGTTTATGTTCCCTGGCCGCGTTTGTGTATGATATAGGCGCGTTTGTGTTCTGAAAGCGCGTTTGTGTTGCAGAAGCGCGTTTGTGAATTCTATAAGCGCGTTCATGAATTTAAAGCACGTTTGTGTGTCAAAATGCATAGTTTGAATCTTCTAGGTCAAATCGGTAGTTCTGTGATGAACATACGTTGTCGATTGGATACGCTGCTGAGAGGATACACTCAAACAGGTCCTCTAGGAAGACTAGGATAGATCAAGGCACTTTGTGATGAACAGGGAGCACCAAGATAGGCAGCACTTTGTGATGAACAGGGAGTGCGAATGTGAGTAACACTTTGTGATGAACAGGGAATGTCACACACGTAGTACTTTGTGATGAACAGGGAGTACTACTATAGGATAGATAGCAACACTTTGTGATGAACAGTGAGTATCACTAGGATAGATAACCATATGCATTTTGTGATAAACAGTGAATGCCACAATAACTAACATGATTGATTTGCTTGACTGCAGGAGTATTTGCCTATGTTGGAGTCACGGGAGAGATTCCCGTCTACACAGAGATTGCGACCAGAGTTGTCAATTCAGGACAGGATTGCTATTGAGGAGATGGGCCTCAGACATGTGCTATATGTGCCCGAGTTTCGGGCAAACATGGGTTTGCTGACTGCACTGGCGGAGAGATGGCACTCCGAGACTTGCACGTTTCACTTGCCTATGGGGGAGATGATAGTGATGCTCGAGGATGTATATAGGATTTTGCACATACCGATCGATGGAGAGCTTATTGCATATGATCGAGATGGAGACAGGGAGGCGCTGAGACGGGTATTCCAGGATCCCGGTTTGGAGATGAGAGCAGGGCACGCGGCATGGGATACCATGACCGTGACAGGTTTAGCGTTACCAGCTGTTATTGGAGGAGCCATCAGTGGTTTCTTGTGTCCTGATAGGGCTACACGGGGGTTGGCAGTGGGCTGGGGAGGAGCACTGGAGATACTGGTGACTGAGCACACCAGATATGCATGGGGGCCATGCGTCCTGGCACATCTATACTATGAGCTGCATCAGTTTGTCTATCATGGATCATTAGGACTGGGGTGCGGAGTGACACTCCTACAGGTGTGGGCATATGAGCACCTTCCGATCACACGGCCTATTCATTTCAGGGGCAGAGGACATGGACAGAGCTTTGTACATTTGTATGATATGATTACGTCACAGCCTCGGATTGGTCGGCTGGAGCACTAGAGTTGGGTTATAGATGATATTGATGTAGTCATCTGGAGGCCGTACTTGGGGTGCGAGGAGTGGGAGGATGACGCAGTGGAGCTACCATATACATTTAGGAGCAGATACCTGATTGGGCGGACGCCCTATATTTTGGAGAGGCAGTTGGTTGACAGGGTAGGCAGACAATTCGGCAGGATCCAGAGGATGCCATGAGGCTCGGGCATGTATACCCGTACAGTCAGGGATCAGGTACAGTTCGGGCCGCTGTTATCGTATGATCAGGCCGTGGCACAGATGATAGAGATGATGCCATTACCTTGGGATATGTGGCCGGAGGTAGAGGATGCAGGGATGGATGCAGAGTACTCTGCATATTGGGAAGAGCATCCGTTTTCGAGGTTGACAGATCCGGGAGAGCTGCTGGAGGGAGAGGTTGGAGGGGATGATGATGATGATGGTGGAGGGGATGGAGGTAGGGGCCGACGGAGGCGGAGGGGAGTAGTGGGGGAGAGACAGGTAGCACTTCGGAGGGAGGGAGGACAGGAGGGAGCAGCCCAGGTGGTGAGGGGTCGAGGTGGATTGCCCCTGCAGGTACCAGTAGCACAGGGTCCTAGAGCACAGGGACCTAGACAGGGACAGGTGCAGGGACAGGCACAGGTGCAGAGACAGTTGCAGGTTCCCAGGGATGGTCAGAGACAGGTACCTATTCAGGCACCGAGACAGGTACAGGGGGAGGCACAGGTACAGGCACCTGCAGAGGAGGAGGCACAGGCAGAGGCTGAGGGTGGGGATCCCGAGGAGGATGAGCTGCTAGAGCTGAGAGAGATCTGCCAGGGCCAGGCAGATGAGATCCAGGAGTTGGAGCGGGAGAGGGATCGCCTCAGGATCAGGCTCCGAGATACAGAGCGAGAGAGGGATCAGGCCATCCAGCGATATACTGAGGCCGAGACAGCTCTGAGGGCAGGGAGGTAGGCGGCAGAGGACACAGGGGCAGGCTACGCATATGTGCTGCGAGCCGGAGAGGAGATTGATTATTGGAGGGACCTGTACTATGGTGCCGTGCCAGCGGATCAGCGGGCGAGGAGCTTCCATAGACCATTGTGGACAGCGACGGCTACGGGAGGGAGTCGTAGGAGGCAAGCATCTAGTGGTGGGGTCATGGGTCCTCCACCACCACCAGACAGGCAGGGTGATCCCGGAGCAGGTCCATCTATAGCTCAGCGTCCGTCGAGGCCAGGCGGATCCGAGGGAGGGAGTTCATCATAGCCATAGAGGGCTCCCCTTTGTATCAGTATATGTACCATTTTTGTATTGTAGACACCTGCGGGTGATTTTGTAGCCATATGATTCTTTTGACATCATTGTATCATGACACATTTGATTATATATGAGAGATGATCCATTTTTGTGGCAGCTATATGCATGTGTACCTTATGTGATGAAATGTTCTTATGTGATACATGTTTTATGATATGGATGCTTATATGATGCAATGCAATATATTTTTGTTCTTTTATGTTGTATATGTGATGCATGATGCAAATGTGAATGTATGTAATGCAAATGAATATGATGATGCAAATGTAAATTGTGCTAACAGGTGTTGTGTGCAGGATGTGATGTAGTTGTGATATCTAGATGTATGTATGAAATGCTTATATGTGGTAATGCAGGTGCAGCTACATGAAATGCAAATGTTTTTGGTGTGTCATTATACTCAGTCATGTGATAGCAAGCTACGCGGACTCGAGAAAGACAATGGAAGTCAATCAAGAAAAGGGGGATGGAAGACAGAAGATATGAACGTGAAAGAGCTTCTTGTGCGTTATCATCATTGAGCTTTATTATGGCAATTAGGTTATGACAATCAAGGCATATGTTCGACCCAGAAAGTCATTGTACCCGTTTGCATGGAGATAAGACAGTCACAAACAAGGAATGCCCCAGTTCACACTAGACTCACAGTGTCCTCATATCCTTGGAAAAGTCATAACATTACTAAAAGACAATCCACAGACAGCAAATGCAAATAGGTGACAATACCCCATCCTCGCCTTTCTAGTCAAAGACATCCTGGAGATAGAATCTCTAGTCAGAGACATCCTGGAAAAAGCTAAAAGACATGTCACCAAAAAGATGAAATCAAAAGAAAACCAAGACTCGACACCAACATCCACTGTAGTCCTCAAGTTTAGTGTCTCTTGTCACTTGTATAAGTCGAATTTTGATTGTGGTCACAATGTTTACTTTCACAAAAAGGATAGATAGCACTGAACCATAATGTTGTCTGAGTCTGTCGAAAGATTTGATTTGTTGAAGCCCATTGTTGCTGCCGTGTCATCTGAAACTGACTGAATCCATGAAGCTGATACTTTATTGTGGAGAAGATGAAATTTTATTGCGGATCTGTGATGCAAATGTTGTTTTATTATGGATTGTGCATGAATAGACCGAAGGAAGCTGGAAGAAACTGTACTCCTCGAAACATGTGATGTTCTTAGTTCCACACCCATCACTAGACGTAGGAATTGCCTTAGCCACAGATAAGATCTGACTTATTATGGATGGAAAGGGAGTGAAAAGGGGGGTTTATTATGAATGGCTAACCAATCTTGGGTAGATCAATAACAAGCCATGATGGGAAAGGGTAAGTTATTATGGATGAATTGGTCATGAGTGTGTGCAAAGTGGAGTGATGAAAGTGAATCCTGAAGGAGGAAGGAGCAATGTCTCTACGCATGGCGCTGGTGACCTAGTTTTCACCATGGTACTTGCCCAGGGCGCCATCAAAGTGGTTTTCACCGTTGGACGAAATTATTTCTCTTTACTTTTTTCGATTTTTCAATGTTTTTTTTGTGTCACAAGGCGCCTGTTTGCCAGGTTTTCACCAAGTAATGATTTTTTTGTTTTATAATTTTTTTGTATTTTTTTGTATTTTTGATTTTTTTTGTATTTTTGAATTAGGATATTCCGAAGGGCTTATGTGTAGAACCTGCGAAGGTGCATACTGTTGATAGGATCCTCCAAGGGTTCACCTTCTGTAGTTGAGAGCTGATATGCCCCAGATCCATATACCGCTGTGATGATGTAAGGACCAAGCCAGTTTGGTTCGAACTTGCCCTTCTTATCTCTGTCTTGCTGATTCTTGGGGTTCTCTCTGAGTACTAAGTCACCTACCTCAAATGTGCGAGGCTTGACTTTGTGATTGTAGCTGCGACTCATTCTTTGTTGGTAAGCCTTGAGATGATTAAAAGCAGTGTGTCTTCATTCCTCCAGCAGTTCTAGTTCTTGTAAGCAAGAGACTCTGTAATCTTCATCGTTGATTATGTTTCTCAAAGAGACCCTTAAAGAAGGTAACTCGACCTCAATAGGCAAGATGGCTTCAGCGCCGTAGACAAGTGAGTAGGGTGTAGCTCCTGTAGGTGTGCGGACACTTGTACGATAGGCCCAAAGTGCAGGATTGAGTTGGATATGCCAGTTACGGCTAGCGTCGTCAACTGTCTTTTTGAGGATTTTGAGAATTGTTTTGTTAGATGCCTCAGCTTGGCCATTACCTTGGGGGTAATATGGTGTGGAGAAACGATGGAAGATATGGAAGCGGTTACAGAGTTCACGAACATCCTGATTTTTGAAGGGACGTCCGTTATCAGTAATAATAGAAGTAGGAATCCCGTATCGGCAAATGATGTAGTTCAGGATAAAAGTAGCAATTTGTTTCCCCGTGACTTGTGTGAGAGGCACGGCTTCAATCCATTTTGTGAAATACTCTGTGGCTGTGATAATGAATTTATGACCATTGGAAGAAGGAGGGTGAATCTTGCCTATGAGATCGAGTCCCCACTGACAAAAGGGCCAAGGAGATGCAAGTGGTTGTAGTTCTTGTGCTGGTGCATGTATGAGGTCTCCATGAATTTGACATTGCTTACACTTCTTGACAAACTGATATGAGTCTTTTTCCATAGTAGGCCAGTAGTATCCAGTCTTGATAAGTTTCTTGGCCAAGGTAGGACCACTAGTATGTGGACCACATATCCCTTCATGCACTTCTCGTAATGCAATCTGAGCTTCGTCACTCTCTAAACATCTAAGAAGGGTGCCATCTAGACCTCGTCGGTATAGGATATCAGCTAGAATGACGTATCGAGAGGATTGGCGAATGAAAGTGCGGCGTTGATTGTTCGATAGATCGGGAGGTAAGATATTGTCGCGAAGGTATGTGAATATGGAACCATATAACTGGGACTCAGGACCAACAATGCATATCATTTCCGTAGGAGTGATTTCATATGAGGGAATCAACAAGTTGTCTACCAGGAACTCATAGCAGGTCTCATTTTGTGGTAAATCAATGAGCGAAGCAATTGTAGCCATGGCATCTGTAGCACGATTCTATTCTCTTGGTATCTGCTCAAACTCTATCTTTGCGAAGTGTTGTTTCAGATCATCTACTAGTTGTTTGTAAGGCATTTGTTTTTCATCTTTTGTTTGGTAATCATCGGTTTCTTGACGGATAACCAGTTGAGAATCCCCAAAAACACGAAGTTCCTAGATCTTCCACTGAACTGCAATTCTTAATCCAGTTGTTAATGCCTCATATTCCGCTATATTGTTGGTGCAAGGAAATGATAAGCGGTATGATTTTGGTATAGAATCACCTTGAGGAGTTATAAAGAGTATACCCGCTCCTGCCCCGTGCTATGTATATGAGCCGTCAAAATATAATTGCCATGGCTTTACAGGTGATATTGTTAGAATGGACTCATCTGGAAATTCTGACTGTAGAGGAACATCATCTATCATGGGAGCATCTGCCAATTGATCTGCAATTGCTTGTCCTTTGATTGCTTTTCTGTCCACGTACTGAATGTCGAATTCACTCAGGATCATTACCCACTTGGCCAGTCGCCTAGTAAGTGTAGCTTTGTTGAGAAGATATTTTAGTGGATCAATTCTGGCAATCAACTTAGTCTTGTGAGTGAGCATATAATGGCGTAACTTCTGTGAAGCAAAGACCACAGCAAGACATGCACGCTCGATTGGTGTGTAATTTAGCTCATATCCCACCAATGTGTGACTGATATAGTACACTGCTTTTTCCTTGCCGTCGGCAACTTGTTGTGCTAGGAGTGCCCCCAGTGCCGTTGGAGTAGCTGATATGTAAAGTAGCAACGGTTGATCTGGAATTGGTGGCATCAAAATTGGTGGGTTCAATAGATAGTCTTTGAGCACCTGAAAAGCCTGTTGACAGTTCTCATCCCATTTGAACTTGATGTTTTTATGTAGCAGGTGCTGGAAAGGATTACACTTATCTGCAAGTTGTGCTATGAATCTTCATATGGACTGGAGTCTCCCTTGTAAAGATTGAAGTTGACTGATATTCTTGGGGGGCGGCATGTCCAAGATAGCCTTGACCTTTGCTGGATCGGCTTCTATTCCTCTTTTAGACACAATGAATCCTAGGAGCTTCCCGGAGGTTACTCCAAAGACACATTTCTTTGGATTTAATCTTACCTTGTATTTTTCCAGCCGATCAAAGACAACTGAAAGTATGTCCAAGTGTGTATCTCTGTCTATTGATTTTCCCAAGAGATCATCAACATAATCTTCCATGGTTATGTGCATGAGATCATGAAAGATAGTAGTCATCGCTCTTTGATAAGTAGCGCCTGCATTTTTCAGCCCAAAGGGCATGACATTCCAACAGAAGGTTCCCCATGGACAAGTGAATGATGTTTTATGTTGATCTTCAGGTGCAATCCTGATTTGATTATATCCAGAAAATCCGTCCATTAAAGATAACATTTCATGACCTGCTGTGAGATCAACGATCAAGTCAATGTTTGGTAATGGGAAATCGTCCTTTGGACAAGCCTTGTTGATATCTCTGAAGTCTGTACATATTCGGATATTGCGATCTGGTTTGCTGATAGGTACTAAATTGGAGATCCATTCGGGATAATCAATTGGGCGTATGAATCCGACATCCAATAATTTCTCCAGCTCTGCCTTGACGAGTAATGCCACTTGTGGGTGCGTTTTCCTCAATTTCTGTTTTACTGGCTTTGCCCCCGGTTTGACTGTCAAATGATGCATTACCAAATCCGGATCTAGTCCAGGCATATCAGCATATGACCATGCAAAGTTGATTTGTCGTTCCTTGAAGAAGCTTATGAATTTTGCCCTTTCCGACTCTGTCAATGATTGAGCCAAGAATATGTTGTGTGGAACCTCTTCTATACCAATATTTGTCTTTATAGTCTGCTCTACCAACATGGATGATTTTTCCTCATATGATGCTGGGAGAATGTCGAGCCTTCCATCTTCGGGTGCCTCAGAGAGGTTTTCGCCCTCAGATACGTCCTTTCTTTTTACTTTTTTGAGATCAGATAGTGCCACAGTGTGGTTTTTGCCATAAGATCCTTGTTTTGTTTTTATTTTCACATTTTTGCGACTGGAAGGTCCGACACCCTCACCAAAGTATGCCATGTTGTTGAGTTCTATAGTGTATCCTGCTTTATGGTCCCCAAGAGGGAGATCATCTCGTATGCCAAGATAGTCGATAATAGCTTCGTCATTTTTGAAATGTATCAAATTGTGCTGGTCCTTCATAATCCCAGTCAATGAGTTGGGGATGAACAAGGGGAAGGTCTTTAATGTTTTCAGAGTTTGCCGGGCTGATAGTGAAGATGTGGTTATATTCAGGTATGTCAAGGCAATCGTCGAGGTCCTCGATGGCACTCTCCTCATCAGTTTCGATCGTGAGCGAATCCAAATTGTCATCACTAGTAGCGCCTTCTGGGATAGGTGTCCTCATCCTATGTGATTTCAACCTAGGACTTTGAAACGAAGACTGTGCGGGATCCTTATGGGTTGGTTCTTGACCAACTCTGAACTTTTTGTAAAATTCCTCTTCCTCTGTGGGTTCATCTGGCTCTCTGAATGTCTCGGTGAGCTCATAGTCATTGGAGGATTTGTCTGAACCCCATTACCATTTGTTGGAATCTGTAGAATAGTAATCCTCTTGTTGAATTTCAGCCACTTTGATTCGTGAGCTCCTTTCTGTTCTGTTATTGTGTAGTCTGGGAGTCAGAAAACCCAGTCCCTTTGAACGTTCCCTTCTTGTAGTTAACTCAGGTTGTAAGGGCTCTAGGACGCCTTCTTTGCATAACCCAAGAGGGATTTTTCCATCATACCCGAATCTTTGTAGAATCTTGAAGCCTTTACCATAGTTCTCACAGGGTATAATAATCTGATCTTGTGCATCCTCTTCAATGTCCTTATAAAGCATTTTATATAAATTTTCCTCTTCTAGTTCGCCCCATCTTTGAAAGATGGTAGGATCCCATTTGAGTATCATGATGGAGATTTGCTTGTTAGAATGTGGCCTCCCATATTCTTTTGGAGAACTCATGACTTGTCGTAAAAACATGGTCTGATTCAAAGTGTATTCTCCCATGCCTTTGTCCTGAAACTTGGCTCTAAGTTCACCTTTTTTGGATGTCGAGGGTTTTAATGATTCAGGATCAATGTATGCCGAAGAAGGGATAGCCTCACGATTACTAGGAATGATAGTTTCAGTATGTGATCTCAAGTTATTGCAATATATGAATGGATTTGGATCACCATTGACTGTTACCTCAACTTCGTTATGAGGAAACTTAATGCATTGATGATATGTTGATGGGACTGCCCTCATTTCATGAATCCAAGGACGTCCTAGCAATATGTTATATGTGAGATCTAGATCTAGGATTTGACAAACCACATCCTTTGTGACTGGCCCAATTATTAGTGGTAAGGTGACTGTGCCCTTAGACGAGCGCTCTTCATCATCATAAGCCTTGATGGTGATTTGGTTTGTAGGATTCACAACTTTGTCAGAATATCCCAATTGTCTAATGGTGCTCAATGTACAAATATTTAGACCTGCTCCTCCATCTATCAGGACTCACTTTATTCGATGTTTATGTATGAAGGCTTCAACGTGTAAAGGTGCATTATGAGGCTGACTTATGGAGGCGTCATCGGCTTCTATGAACGTAAGGGAATGTGGAATGGAAAGGTATCCCACCATGGCTTGAAACTGGTCCACGTTCAGATCAGTAGGAACGGTAGTGTCTCTCAAGATTTTGTCAAGGATAGCTTTATGTGCAGGGGATATACGTAAGAGCTCAAGAATGGAGATGAGCGCGGGTGTCTTCCCTAACTGTTCTACAAGGTCGTACTCAGGCTTGATTGAGAGAGGATGGTTTTCTAATTGTTAATGTTTTGGTTGATTTGTTAGATTGGTAGACCTTGAGCAGTGATCTGACGGTTGGTTATTCTCAGAGAGATAGATCTACCTTTAGACAAGCTTGGTTCTCTGAGAAGGGATCTCTGGAAATCTAGGATTTTTGTTCTTGATAGGTTAGTTAGAGTTGAGATATGATTGTCCATTGAGATGTGATTGATAGTAGAATCATAATTGTAAGGTGCTCTAGTGTAATTGGCTTGATCATCTGTGACTTTGCCTTTTCCTTTGTCATGTTTTGGGAATGGTTCCTTAAACATCTCATGTTCTTGATTAGATGAATGTCCCTCAATCTCAATATCACCTCTATCAATGAGATCTTGCACAATGTTTTTCAATCGATGGCAATTACCTGTCTTATGACCCTTGCTCCTATGAAATTCACAAAACTCATCATCATTCCACCAATTTGGTTTGACCTTTGGTTCATATGGAGGAAAATCTGGGATTGTGATCACTTTGTTTGCCACAAGCTTTTTGAATACTGATTCAAGTGGTTCTCCCAATGGAGTGTACTTCCTTCGCGGTCTAGAAGTTGTTTGAGTGTTCACTTGATTGTTTGTAGAACTCGATCCTGAAAAGATGAACTTGGGTCTCACTGTGTTGGCATCAACAACACCATCATTAACTGTATTCTTGTTCTTGTTCCAAAATTTTGGTTTGTCCTTTCCTTTAAAGTCCTCTTTGTTTTCTTTGAATAGCTTGATAACTCCTTGTTCAATTAAGACATTTTCTGTTGCTAAGCCCTTTTCAATGACGTCCTTGAAGGTGGACAAACAAGCTTTCCTTAGATCATAGCAAATAGCCTTGTTAACGTTTTGTGTGAACATTTCTACCATTTGTTTTTGCGGGATTTCACAAGAGCATCTGCTAGCTAAGTTTCTCCATCTTTGTAAAAATGTTGCGAAAGATTCTCCTTCCTTTTGTTTAGTATTGCACAAGGTAGTAACTGAGACATCTGTTTCTATGTTGTAAGAGAAATGCTGAATGAATGCCTCTGCTAAGTCGCCCCATGACTTAATACCAGGAGGTAATTGAGAAAACCATTCCATAGCTTGATCGCCTAAGCTATGTGGGAACAACCTCATCAAGTATGTTTCTTCTGCCGCTACCTCAATACAAGCTATGAAGAATTGTCTTATGTGTGCCTTAGGGTCTCCTCTCCCTCTATACTTGTCAAATTTTGGCATCACAGCTTGTATTGTCCTTACCCTTTTTATTATAGAATATATGAAAGTCATACCTACACATCTTAGTGATGCATTTTTATTTTTCTTAAGAAGATAACCATTGCTCCTAGTAACATTTCAAGTTACCATGATCAATTTTAACATTGAAAAGTCTACTCATTAGGTACAACCGACATTATTTACTGCATGAAGAATAGATAAAATTTCAGTTTCAAAAAAGGGTTTGAGTTGATTGTTACTCTTCAACTACTGATTCAAAAAAGAAATGGGCCTATAGTAATTCATTATAATTAATCCTATATCATTTCCTTAAATATCACATTTAATATTAAAATTCTTTGTAAAGTCTAAAGTGGCTAGAACTAGAATGGTATGCATAGCCTACTCTAATCTTTCAGATACTATATTAGCTAACTCATTACATTCAAAAGAATCCTTCTTCAATAGAGTTGTAAGGGGTGCTACCATGTAGCCATTTTTCTTTATAGGTCCTCTATAGTATCTAGTGTGTCCAAGGAAACCTCTCGAGTTCATAATGGTATACGGAATAGACCACTCTTTCATATCTTTCTTTTTTATAACCAACCTATACTCCTTTATAAGACACTATGCGACCAAATCATTTTTCCTCATTGAGACCAAAACCACACTTGGAAGATTTACATAAAGTTGTAGATATTTGGGAACTTGTAATAGTTGACCTACATGATGTAAATCACCTTCCCATGTCTTGATATAAATCAATACATTATAGAAGAATGCTAACACATACTTCCTCTTGAAGTGGTTTCAAAATAAATTAATCAAAACTTGAAATATAGATGGAATATTAGTATGACCCAATGATATTACTAGAAACTCATTATGATTAGAGTTATGAGTTCTAAATGATGTCTTAGGAGTATCTCCTTCCTTCATTCAATTATATTGATAACTTGATCTAAGGTCATTTTTACTAATATATAGCTTTATTTAATTCATCTAGAAAATCATTAATGCTTGGAATAGGAATTTTATTGTTGGTGGCATACATGTCCATATCTCTATAGTCCAAAAATTATGGAGAAGCATCCCATGTATCTTGTATTGTATTTTACATTATAACATCACTTTATATCATTAAAGAGAATCGAAGTTTAACAATAGCTCATGCACATCATATATAGATCTTAAAGTTTTGGAGTAGATTATAAAAGGTTATCTTTCTTCAAAAATCACAACTTCGAATAGGTAGAGCTCGATTCATTAGGTGAGATTTACAAAAACTTTTCATTACTTGAGGAGCTCAACCCAACATATCTCAAGAAGATACAAGACCAAAGTCAGATTCAAATGACACTTGTTACCACATAAAATTTCCTCAAAACCCAATGCTTCACTAGTTTTTTTAGTTGACCTTTTGTTGAATATTCTAATGCATAAGACAATTGAAGGGGGGGGTGGGGGGTGGTGGTGGTGGGGCTGAATCAGTTGTATAAAAAACATCAAATCTATTCCCTTAAATTATATCTGCAATAACTTAACTTTAACACTTAATCCATAGAAAGATATGCGCATGAAAAACTAAAGCACACCATGTGAGAGTTGGGAAAATACAACACCACAGGAGCCCAAAAGATCTCTGCAAGCTGAAAAACCTATTACAAGGAGAAACAAGGAAGTAAATAACAGCAAAACAAATACACAAAGAATATGCTCAAAAAGAGAGAGCTCAATATTCACAAAAATATGTAATGTGATTCTTACAATGAAAAGAAAGAACTCAACCTTTAATAGGTCAAGAAACCCTAAAAAGAAAAACCTAGGTTTGCACATAATAATTAATAAAAGAATTAATTATTATGCACCTAAAGTTAGCTTAAGTGTAAAAGAGATAAAGGGAACTTAAATAATTAAACAAATATTATTTAATTAATCAATTAAATACCTGAATACTCTAATACCCCCCCTTAAGCTAGACTTAGAGAGAAGCTAAAACCTAGAATAGCTACTGAAAGCAAGAAAGATGGGTCCCGACAACAAGGCTTGATCAGGTACCCAAATACAATGAAATCTCTATGAACTAGAGAAATAGAGAAAACCATGTGGGAAAAAAACTCTACTCCAAAAAGAGATGGAAAAGAACACCACTGAAGCATGAAGAACCTACAAACTCTATCGAAGAATAACTGCTGATCTGAAGAACCTCCACTAAAATAGAACATGACCAGGTAGAGAAGATTGTAATCTTTATGAGTGCCCTTAAATGACACTACTTGAATCTGAAGGCAAACAAGGCAAACAACTAAAATCGAAGATACAAATGGCGTGAAAACACCAAAGCCTGAAGAACTGATCAATCAAACCATGGAAGCATTAGAACCAACAGGACAAACCTCTCCATAATGCTGAAGAGGGAGAGGGAGAGGGACACTGAAAAGAACGGCCAACAGGAACTACATGACGAAGAACCAGGAACATTGAAGGTGCAGAGAGAGTACATAGTGTCATGGAAGGAACACTCACTTGACACACAACATGAGGCAAATTTCATGGAAGGAACACTCACTTGACAAAGGAAGATGACAAACAAGGCAAAGATCAACCCTCCCATGGAACTTTATTAGTAGTGCATGTACAATAAGGAACAAGATGTGCGAGATCCCAACTAAATAATGCATGATGGCACTTTATCTCAGTGCGTTTGCATAAATTAAGCTACAATGATAAAAAGACTAGAAATATAAAGGAGAACCAAAATAGAGACATCCTACTCAGAGAAGAGATCCCAAGACCTGAAACAACCAAGATATCCACTAGAGTGCTGAAAAGAAAAAAATGAATAAAATATGCATGGAGCAGAATCTGGAAATAAAACTTAGATGGCTGTAAAGTACACAACATGCGCTTTCCAAAAATATAATTTTTTTGAAAAACAGAGCTCGGTTGCTCATTCTATGGCTCCTAGAGTGCAAAAAAGAGACCCCACTTTGACTGGAAAAAAACATAGTCAAATACAAAAATTGGAAAAAATTACCAACATCACGAGGTCCAGCTCAGAACTAGCTTTCCGACTCCTATTCGTTTTCAAAAAAATGACTTCGTATGCCCAAGATATGACCAAAAAACCAAACCCCCCCTTGAAAGAGGCAAAAGAGGTAGTCTAGTGGCTGGGCGGGCAGAGGTGGCTAGTGGGTGGCGCTCCAGAGTGGAGCAGCCGCCAAGCGGTGCAAAGGCAGCTCGGGTAGAGCGGTGTTTGAGCTCAGGTGGTGGGCCACGGGTTGCAGCGGCGGCATGGGCCGCAGGTGGGAAGCAGCGGCGACCGGGGTTGTAGTGGTGGCTGGGGAGCAGTGGCATCGTCCGGGGTGCAGGAGGAGTGGTGAAGGGAGGCGGGGAGGTCGGGTGCCGCCTGGTAGAGCAAAGGGCCGGGGAGGTGCGGATGTAGTGGTGGGTGTACCAGGACCCGCGGGGTCGGAGACCGAGGATGCCAGGGGCTGGGGCTACCAGGGGACTGGAGATTGGCAGCGGTGGGCTCGATTTGATAGGGGCCTGTAGGGACCAAACCCCCTGGACTGATAGGTCCGGTCCGCCATATGGTGGCCAGACTGTCAGGTCCGTAACCCTGTGCAAAACCAACCCCAAAATTTTATTTTTTTGAAAAAACTTAGCCTTTTCCACCTTCTTTTTGATTTTTGATTTTTAAATTTTTTTTTGCAAAAATCAAATTTCAACCTGCATGCCGTAAAAAGGCAAAAATATTTATTTTTTTCTTGAACTGCGTGCCACGGTCGTACGACCTAGATTTGGAGAAAAAAAACTCCCAGAGGCTCAGGAACCAAATATGATCAAGTTTTATATGACCATATGGGTTTTTGGGCCTTCTAAGCACGATGGTGAGGTCCGTTTAGGTCTAAAGTGCTCAGAAAAAGGGTCTAACCCTAGGTGCACAAAAAAACTTTCTGAAACCCTAGATCTGCTTCCGATGCAAAAATTCTCAAAACAAGAACAAATAGCTGTAGATTTGAAGCTTTGATACCATGTGAGAGTTGAGAAAATACAACACCATAGGAGCCCAAAAGATCTTCGTAAGCTGAAAAACCTATTACAAGGAGAAGCAAGGAAGCAAATCATAGAAGAACAAATACATAGAGAATATGCTCAAAAAGAGAGAGCTCAATATTCACAAAAATATGTAATGTGATTCTTACAATGAAAAGAAAGAACTCAACCTTTAATAGGTCAAGAAACCCTAAAAAGGAAAACCTAGGTTTACACATAATAATTAATAAAAGAATTAATTATTATGCACCTAAAGTTAGCTAAAGTGTAAAAGAGATAAAGGGAACTTAAATAATTAAACAAATATTGTTTAATTAATCAAGTAAATACCCGAATACTCTAACACACCATACACAATGAAACACTAGATTTTATATGGAAAACCCTATTAGGAGAAAAACCATGGAAAATGTAATTCTCAATATATAAACACCTATTAGGGTGACACGATAAAGATAATTTTTATAAAGAAAGATGCATTGCAAAAGGGCTCACTGCCTAAGATAAAGAAAGAGAGGAAAACTGCCAAAATAAAGAAGAATAAAAGAAAAAGAATCCACCACTGATGCACCTCTACAAGAGTAATATTTGTAGATACCTTTGGATCATTGATTCCGGTAGCTAACACCTAAAATTTCACACTTATCAACAATTTTCACTCACTTGCACATCAATCATAAAACAATCGGGGAGAAGATCCTCTTTCACACACCTTCATCACATTTCACTTTCTTTCACAACACACATACACTCCTATATTCTCTCTTTATACACCTCTATTTATATCATCCTTACATACCCAAGGTTGATATGAAAAATCTCCCAAGGTCAACTAAGAATCTCAATCGAACACAACTCAAATTAGGTTGACACTAAATATTTTTGCAGTGGAAAATAATGTAAAGTGGAGCACACCACATCTTAATTAGGACAAGAATAAGTATCAAACACATTATATAATGAGTCATAATCATTAGAGAAATAATATCAAGTGTAAATACCCGAGGTCAGTTAAACCTAGAGTAATAAACATCAAAGTTTGAAACCATGCTTTCGAAACCCAAGAACATGTGCCAATTGAAGAGAAACATGTCACATTAATTTTGATAATCTAGTGAGGATTAGTTCAATTAAAGATGTGAGAGATTTGTAAAAGATTACAAATCCTGCTAGTGCTATTTGCAAAGAATGCCAAGTTGAAAAACAAACAAGGAGAACTCTCAAATTTAAGGAAAAATCTTCTACTAGATTGTTGGAGTTAGTGCAGACTGATCCTTATGGTTTAACTAGAACTAGAAGTCAAGAAGGTAATAGGTATATCATGATCTTAATTGATGATTAGTTTAGAATGACTTGAGTTACTTTCTTAAGAGAAAAATCCGAAGCTCTAGAAAATTTTAAGAAATTTAAGGTCATAGTTGAAAATGAGATAGATAGAAGAATCAAATTCTTGAGGTTTGATAGAGGTGGAGAATTCACATCTGATGAATTCAATGTCTTTTGTGAGAATCATGCAAGATAAGAAGACATTTGTCTACTCCTAGGACATCAAAGCAAAATGGTGTAGTTGAAAGGATGAATATTTAAAACAATTCAAGAGGTTACTAGGACAATGTTAAATGAATCAAGTCTATCAAAAATCTATTGGAAATAAGTAATACACACTCTTAATAATGTACATCATTTGCTGGTATGGTGTACCCATGTCCATCATCACAGATAATGGTCTTCCTTTCAAGAATCAAGATGTCCCTGAACTCTGCGAGAAATTTCACATCCAACACCGCTTTTCCACTCCCTATTACCCACAAGGCAATGGTCAGGCTGAAGCATCAAATAAAAACATATTGAGAATCCTAAAGAAGACAGTCAATGATGCTAGTCATGATTGGCACGTTCAATTAAATCTAGCACTATGGGCATATCGAACTAGCATTCAAACCCCTACAGGAGCAACTCCCTACTCATTGGTCTATGGGGCAGAAGCTATTTTACCTATTGAGGTCGAGATACCATCACTACGGGTTTCCTTGCACAATCTCATCGATGATGAAGCATACAGAGTATCACGTCTTCAGGACTTAGAACTACTTGATGAAAAATGACAAGCGACATACAATCATCTCAAATCCTATCAGTAGCGCATGAGCAGAAGCTATAATCATCGAGTTAAGCCTCGTACATTCGAGGTAGGTGATCTTGTTCTTTGAGAAAATCCTTGTAACCAACCCAACTGAGAACATCAAGGAAAGTTTGAATCAAATTGGCTGGGTCCATATGTTGTCACTATTGTATTTGGGTCCGGGGCATATCAGTTGGCTACTTCAGAAGGAAAACTGCTAGTAGATCCGATCAACAGCATGCACCTCAAACGGTTTTACACCTAAAAAGCTACACCAAGCATCAGGCTCCCATATATACTAGCAAAAATACTAAAAACATTCAGATAAATGACCTGAAGAAAATACAAAAACATCAAAAGAGTAAGAGAAAAAATCATGCATCCAAACGGTGAACAACCACTTTGGTGGCACCTTGGGTAAGTACGATGGTGAAAACTTGACAAACAGGTGCCACTCGTAAAGGCTATGGCTCCATTGTCTTTCAGACTTTTTGCGATCACATTCCTTTCATACACACATCCATCCGCCCAAACCATGACTTGTTATTAATCTGCAGTCAAGAAAGTACTGCATGTGTCTTGCATCCCACTTTCTCATAGTCATGTCTAAAACTAAGGGCAATTCCCTTAACCTCTTGATGGAAGTGAATTCTACATTGTTTCATGATTCATTGAGTTCTTCATTCAAAACTATCTCACCAAATCAACAAAAACATTCAAAACAATTCAAAAATCCAAAAACATCATCAAAAATAAAAAATCAAAACAAAAACATGGCCGCACATTGTACATACTCATCCAAGCAGATACTAAGCAAACATTGAACAAAATACTCACACAATGATCACTTCTCAAAATTGACCAAAACAATCGACATCAACAATCAAACTGTCTTCAACAAGGATGCATCCTTCCTTACCAAAACAAAGACAAAATGATGTTTTCTTTGACAAGAAAATTATGTTAAGCTATCAAATACTTGGTTGATTTGTGAATAATTCATTCATCTATCTATATTAGGATCTTTCAACATTGTTTATGTATCTTCTGTGAATCATCCGATGAAGTTCTGGGGCATGTACTAATGGTGTCTATGTGGGAAGTTCACTAAGCTACATGATCTTATGCAAAATGCAGTCATAGATCATTACAGCTTGCTGACTACAGTGTATACCTCGACCATATGAGCATGAACCATTACCAAGGATCCATATTCTTTATTCTTTATGTATATACTATTTTGTTTAGACCAATACTCCTTTGGTTCTTCCTCATCCAAATTGGATAAAGGTTTTATCTCTTATTAACATATGAACTTGTCTCAGGATATGATTAGCCCAAGATCAAGGAGGATGATCCAAGTCATGCATGAATGGAGATGATCCTTATCTGTTCTTCTGCAAGCAATACTCTAGTTGACTTGACCCTTATATCAAGTTGTTTGTATTAACTTGCTATATCAAAATCCATGAAAGAAATACTCAGGTCATCTTGAATCATTATGTCAAGATGCTTGTATTCTCTTCCAACATTTTAAAGCTCAATGATGAAAATAAAGCACTATGGATCATCATTTCATCTCATCTGATTATATATTGCATTCCGTTGCATATCACCCATCCATTCACTCATTCATATGTATGATTTATAGGCAAATATGAATAAGGTTCATATGAACAGTTATGTAAAAATTGAGCTAGTTTTGGATACAATCACAACCGAGTACTCTGATACATCATCAATGCATCATGCAAAGTCTAAAAAAACTTGCATTCATCATGATCATCACATTTAGTTGCATTTTGCATTAAGTACATTCATGTCATTTTAATTAAATTGCATATAGTTCATATAGTTTATTGACATTAGTCTTCATTAATCATTTGCATCATTGCATAATCAGGATGAGTAGATTCATTCATAGGATCCAATTGTCCTTGATTGTATTAACCATTTGCTATGCATTCATCTAGTATCAGTTATCAATTATCATTTTATCATCCTTTATCATCCTTTATTATTTATCATTGCATACATTCATTTATCTATTCATTAGTTAAAAGGTGCATTTATTCATCTATTATTAAGTATCTTATTATGCTCATTTTAGGTTCATTTGCATTACATTCATTATCCTTTTTTAAATTGCATTAAGGTGTAGTTATTAAAGCATAAGTTGCATTATCATCACATTTTTACTTAATCATACTTAAGTGTTTTACAAACATAAACCCATTTGTTTCCAAACACATTGGTTCATACCATTTATATATCCATTATACATATGCATTCATTTAGACATTATCATATAAACATTTGTACTTTACATTTGATTATCCATATTTCATTCATCTAAAAACATCAAGATGCATATCCATACATAAACCATTCATTCATTTCATTTATCATTGCATATCATTATCTTATAATTATATCAAAACCGACAACACAAAAATCCTGTCCATAAGCATACATCATCATCATGGCATTATATAAAGCATTACATCAAAATAAAACATGCACACATGTATAAACCTGCATTCATATGTCAGTATTGAACATCATAAATCATCATAAAACCATGCATATAGGAATCATCTCATAAAATGCATACATATACACGTATCCATCTAAGCATAAACTCACAAAACATCATCCTGCATAGAATCTATACATCACAATCTGCATATAAATCACAAAAATGGGATCTCCTCATATATATCATCTCATGTATCAGAGTACAATGAAGTCTACAACATCAGCTACCAAGAGCCATCCAAGATACAATCCAAAAATAAAAATACATATAGGCAAAATGCTCTCTTAGATGCCACTCTGCCTAGATGCTGTACCACCATCACCACCTACTCCCCCACTGGTCCCCGCACCATCTGATCTATCTCTTTGTGGAGGCCCCATCAACCCCCCACTAGCTCCTGCACCCCCTGACCTGTCTCTCTGTAGAGGACCCATCACTCCCCCACTGCTCTGCATCCTCTGTGATTGCTCTGACCTGGTCCATCGCATCTATGTATAGCTTAGTGCTCACTGACTCACTAGCACCACCTGCTCATATAATCCCCGCCAATACTCTATCTCAGCTTGTGCCCGACCAAACTATCTCATCACCTCCCCAGAAGGACCTTGTGCTCCTACTCCAACCCAGACTCTCTCTTGTAGCTCCGCTAATCTCTCCACTGCACTATCCCTCTCCTGTAGCACTACAGTCAACTCTGACTCTCATGCAAATAGCTGCACATCTCTAGCTACCACCTCCACCTCCAAATCCTGTACCTATGTCTCAGATGCCTCAAGTTGAGACTGCAAATGTACTATCAATCGCTCCCACACATCTCCACCTAATCCCTCTCCTATTTCCATGGCTGCCTCACCAGTATATCCCTCTCCAGTGGCTCCCTCCCCTATCCATCAGTATCTCCCTCTCCATCCCTCTCCCGCCCAATCTAACTCCTCCCTGCATCAATGGTCCCTGCGATATCCACAGTGGCAATCTGCCTCTCCCTCACCATTGGATCCGACTGCCCAACCCAACACCTCCTCCACCTCCACCACCACTTCCCCCATCCCCCCTCCTCCTCCACCCCCTCCTCCTCCATCTCCACCATCTCCTCTCCCTTGTCCAGCTACCATCAGTCCTCGACCTCCTGCCCTCCTCCGTCTCCATCCCCTCTCATCCTCAAAATCGGGTACCGGCTCTACTGGATCGAATATCCATAGAATCAGATGAGCTGCCAGGTATTGCATGTACTCATCTGATACCCCTGCATCCACGACCCTCGGTCATATGTCCCAAGGTCTCGCCTACAACATCCAAAACTTTGCTAGTGCCTAGTCATACGGAAGCACTGGCCCCCAGACATATCTCTCTTGTATCACCTGAGCATACTCCTCTGATCCACTAGGTAACCCCTATTACTGCCCAAATTGTCTCAACACTCTATCGGGCACCTGTCTCTCTACATGGTATGAGGTCTTCCCAATGAGGAATTAGGTCATAAACACATATGGCAGTGCCTCAGCATCATCATCCCAGGGTTCGCACTCCAGGTATGGTCTCCATATCACTGCATCAAGATCATCCAATGCCCATTGCCACCACTCTAACTTCCCCAGGTGGGGCTGACTCATCATACCGCTATACATGAACATATATGGCTGATCCACTGCGCAGAACCTGAGACTCACTGGTCAAGTCATTGGTAGGTGCTTCCATGCCCAAATATGTAGCAGTGTCACCCCCATTGCTAAGGAGCCCCTCCCACGGTATACCACCTCATACAACTTCTGATACAGGTGTGCTAGCACGCATGGTCCCTAGACAAATCGGGTCCCCTCTATGATCATCTACTCTATCACCTGTCCCCATCCAATAGCCAGACCATGAGAGCACCTATCAGGACATAGTAGTCCTCCCACAATGCCGGATACGACTGCTGGTAAAGGCTCATATAAGGTCACAATCTCCTCCCAAGCAATGGAGCCATCATTAATGAAAACATCCTCATCGAAGAACCTTTGTACTGCTAGAGTCCCTCAGGATTTGTCATATGTCACTAGCTCCCCCCAAATCGGAATACGCAAGATGCACCACACATCCTCCAGAGTCACTGTCATCTCCCCTTGTGCAAGGTGAAAAGTGCACGTCTCGCTGTGCCAACGCTCTGCTAACGCAGTAATCAATCCATGATTCATCCAAATCACGGGCATGTGCATCACATCATACAAACCAGTAGCTGCAATACAATCGATCTTGACCTCTGTCAGCTGATCTCGCAACCCCTGTGTCGCCGGATGTTTCTCGCATAATTGCAACATGTGTAGATCCTCTTGCACATGGACAACAATCACTCCTCGTCAGTTGTTTTATTTTCAAACTTTCTTAAAGTTTAAACCTAAGACTATCAACAGATACTTTGATCAAGTATCTTTGGGTCTCAATAGGTAAGCAATCATGGCACACCTAGACTTCAACAAACATTTATCCTAAATGACCTAAGTCTCATCAGGCTGCTATGGTTCAAAATAACTCCCACTTCGCCTCCCTATCCATCCATCTTTGGCATCAGGAGATTTTCACACAAACTGGGGCATTCCTTATCTTGCAAACAAAAACGTTATTTTGCACACAAAAGTGCTACTTACCTACAATAGTGCTGAACCCCTAACAAACATGCTTAATTAGCTATCCAAAAATGCTAAAACTACAAAAGCGCTACAACAACAAGACAATAGCACTGATTACTGACAAAAGCGCTCAATTAAGCACTCAAAAGCGCTAAAACTACAAAAGCACTAGAACTAGCCTACAATAGCGCTAAAATTTGCAAAAGCGCTAAAACAACACCTCAATAGTGCCATTGCGACACAATAGCGCTAGTTAATTGGACAATAGTGCCAAAATGTAGTTTCAGCACTATTGTTCCAACTCAACTTCGACTTAGCAAAAAATATGACCAAAATGCATAAAACTTGAAAATTCAAATTTGTGTACCATTGGTCCATAGTCGTCTCGCCGCTGGAACCGACAGACTCGCTCAAATCGGTGCTCTACAACTAGTACTGACATCCTAACTGCTGCTCGCTCCTCTCAAAAGTCAATCTTAGAGCTTTGGTTTCACATTGGTCGCGGTAACAAATGATCTTGTTTTCACCCCTTTCTCCCCATATAAACCCTTCGCCGTCACCGTAACTTTCCCTCGCTCAACTTCTCGAGCCTCCCATTTCTCCATTTTACCCCCGATTTCTTCTATTTTTCACGTGCGTTACTAACTTTTTCTCTTCTACTACCCTACGAATTTTCATTCTTTTTCGCGAGATCGCCCGATTTTTCAAAAAAATTTGGCCCATCTCTTGAGGGGGCATACCACCCACTAAATTAACATTTATGGGGCATATTCTTCACACCTATTTTTCTTTCTTTGAAACAACGTGATAAACTGCACCGTTTCAAAGAGGGGCAAATGTAGTCACACAAATCTGTCCATTTTAATTAAATGAATATTTGATATTTATTTGATTAAAAATCCACTAGCTATTAGTTAATTAAATTAATATTTAATTAATTCATCTCCAAACATTCTATTAATTAAATAAATTATTCAATTTATTTTAATTAATTCATTCAACCAAATTCACAATCAATTAAATGAATAAATTCTATTTATTTAATTTAATCCCCTTTCCTCTTTTAAATAAATTAAATCAAACATTTATTTAAATAATTTATTCCCCCCCACTTGCATTTTCCTACAAATGCAATTTGCACACATTTATTGAAATAAAATAATTTATTTTAAATAAAAATCCTATTTTCCCTTACCCACCAAATCCAATTGCATTCCTAAACCCCCTTCTAGATTCTTCTAACCCCTTCCTAATTAGCCTAATCCATCCCCTAATTATTGTCACATTCCTAAGCAACTTGGAGTCACTTCTCAAAACATTTAATGCTTTGTGTGTTCAACGATTTTAACCTCCAAAGTCTTCCAAAACCACTAATGGCTCTTACATGACCATTAATGGCTCTTACATAGCCATTTGTGATTATTTCAACTTGCACTCATGTGTCTCCTCAAGCATTTATTGCTTTGACCATGTTTATCCCTTTTGCCTTTGCACAAGAGTTTATCCATTGGATAAAAGCTTTATTCTTTGAATAAAGAGTTTATTCATTCAACTAACCTTGACCTTAACTCCCAAGGTCATGTCAAGCATTTAATGCTTATTCCCTCTCCTCTCAACCTATCTCACATTGACACTTGTCATCCTGGGATTGGGTTGAAAGTCCTCACATGGATCTCAAATCATTCAATCCTGACCCTTGTTGAGATTGCTCAATCTCAACCATCCATTGCTCCATTTTACCTATAAATAGAGCTCATTTCTTCATAATCTAGATCCTGAAAACTTGTATGCATTTAAGCTATAGGCATTTTGAGAGAGCATTTTAGCATAATCAACTAATAATATTGTCATTTTGGTTAAAATAAATCATTTTAGTATCAATAGCTTAGTATTAGCTTATTTATTTACAATTAGAGCAATATTTCAATCTTAAACCTCCATAAGCATCCATAGTGCAAAAAGGTGCTGAGAGTTACACTATTTTGGAACTTGGAGAGGAGAGGAACAAGAGAGAAGAAACCAAGAGCATGTTAGGAGACATTTGCAGATGCCTTGTCATATTTACCTTCTTAGTTAGATATTTTATCATGCTTTTGATATCTCTTTTGATATGCTTGTGTAGGAAAGTATTTTGTTTGTGATTTCTGACACTAACGGTTTCCCTTTTCTTCTTGTTTGTGTCTTGATACCATTGACTAACCTTCCCTTTTTGCAGAGCATCGGGAATGCATTATTCATTTTTTATATAATCTCCTTGTAGATGAGTTTTCCATGGCTTGGAGTAAATTTCTACAAATTGAAAATTTGAAAGAGTTAAATTTTGATACAAGTAGAATGATATGAAATCTAATATTTCATGCATAGTATAATATAGACCTTAAATTTATAGTCCCTAACTTTATACTCCACATATAATTTATATTATTTACAATGTTAGTTTAAGATATACAAAGTCAAACATTGCAAAAAAAAAATGTCGAGTTGCTATGCTATTATTAATATCTATGATCTATTTGAATATTGATGTCCGCCATAACAACGCTACACAATTGGAATGGATTATTTTTTTGGGAATAAAGAGATATAACTTAGGTCGACTTTGTAGGCTGGAATAATAAGATTATTTTAATCTCATTGTTTATAACTGCTGCATTTATACTACTAGCTATATAGTAATTAATAGTGTTCAATCTGGTGTAGAGTTAAACCTATGTAAATGATCAAATAAATGCAACTCGCAAATACTATGTTGGCCTATGTAAACTGAAGCCTATGTAAATGCAATAAATCCTCGTTTAATCCAACATAAAACATCCCACCTAATTTCATCTACACTTTTCTTTTTCTACTTGTGATTATGAATCTAGAATAGCAGTAGAATAGCGAAGGAAGCAAAGGAGTATGTAGACAATAAGTTTTAGAAGAATTCCATGGATGAAAAGATGTTTGTATAGGAGAATAATAGTACATGGTAATTGGTGAAGCTTTCTAAGGATATGAAACATATTAGCTACAAAATTAATTTTAAGAAGAAATATAGTTCAAGAGGTAAATTTGAGAAATACAAGGTCAAATCAGTGGTTAAGTGTTATTTCTAGGTTGAGGGAATTATTTTGAATGATATATTATCTCTTTTTTTCAAACTAAAATCTATCATTAGGTTAAGTGTTTAGTCTTTAGGTTTAAGAAATGGGAACTTTTCTATAAAAAGGATTTGGAGGAGGAATTCTGCATTTTCTAGCTAGAGCACTTTGAGGTAAAGTGTTTATAATGATTGGTTTGTAAGTTAAAAGAACTATCTTTTTGTTGTAGAATAATTTTTTATGATATGATAATAGAATTTTGATATGTATTTCTTGAATTTAGAGTATGTTAAAGTTGAGTAAAATTGTTGTGTTTACTTTAAATAAGACAATGATTATTTTAGTAATATTTGTCTATAAGTTAATGAAATTGTATCATTCAATAATCTAGTAAGAATATAATTAGGGGTCTTAAATATGTTGGATAAAAGATCAATATCTAATCCAGTTTATAATCATCAAAGATCTATTCATGCTATGATAGAAATTGTTGAGATATGGGCTTAGAGTACTACAATATGAAAACTTAAAATATACATAAATCTAATATTAAGTTTCCTTAATATGGAATTACCATGTAGAAATTCAACTTCTCTATGATGATTAAATCATCCATTTTAACATTCTTGACAATAACAACTTATATGAACTTAGCATAAAAATAAAATAAAGGAAAAATTACTATAAAATAATAGCAACAAAGTGGCATAAAACAACAACCATAAAAAGATCATCCCACAACACATGATTTATGTGGAGAAACCCTTTTGAAAAACAAATCCACCAAGAAGAGATGGAAATCATCTATTATCTCCAAATTAAAAATTAAAATACATTCACTCCTATGACTTCAATCCAACAACATCAACTCTATATAGATTTTTCACTCTAGCTTGTCATATTCTTATATTTATACTATCATTATCCCTATTTAAATATTAGTTTCACCCTCTAAAAGGGGAAACCAAGTTGGATAACATTTTTGGAATGCACTAATACTGGAAGTAAACTAAGAGGGGGAGGGGGGGGAGGGGTGAATTAGTTTACTAACAATAACAACAATTAATTCAATTATAAACCTTAAACTGAAGTACAACCCAATGAATATAACATGAAAGCACAACACACATAACACCAATATTTTGATGTGGAAAACCCAGAAAGGGAAAAGCCACGATGGGAAACCCTACCCACAATTAGATGAATACTCTGCAGTAGTATTGTTAATAATTACAAAGGGGTCTGTATATGCAGAAAGGCCAACAACCTAGATCGCACTACTCATCACAAAGGGAAGTCTCACTGACTTACAAAAACATTAGACTACAATCCGAAAAATAATGAACTATGAAAGTAGCATCTACTAATTCCTGATACAGTTCCGGTTAAGCACTGATGTCTGCTCTGCAATACAAAACCTTTCCAACCTTCACCTAAATGACATGACTTTATTCTCACTTAATTATTTCTCTGATAATGTAGACTTAACCAACTATAACCATCGATCTCTCCATATCCAAATTACATGAATAAGTCACCTATAAATATAGATCATCAACCTTATTGACAAGGTCGGCTAAACCCTAAACCCACAAACACATAATTACAAAAATTACATCACATGATACCATTGGGCCAATATTATGATTTATATTACATAGCATGGACCTAAATCAAGTAATCAAACAATTATATCCATTGGGGATTCCGCTAAGACTAAAATCCAACACGCTTCACTTGCCGGTAGAAACCCTCAGTGAAAATTTAACCAGATCCAAATAGGACCACCATAATAGCACACCATCTGACATGAAAGAAACTGATTCCATTAGATGGACCCAAAATTGACTGACCAAGTCACTAAAATAGCATATCGGTAAAGCTAACCAGGAATGCCAGAAGCCGGTAAAGCTAAAAGCTAGCCAAGAAAGCCAAGAACAAGCCAGTAACTAGAAATACCAAAAGCGATAACGAAACCATGAAACCACCAGAATATAGCTATAATGGTGGGAAAATGATGAGTGATAGATAAAGAGGAAAACTAACCCTTTCCCTCAAAGAGAGATGAGAGTTTCACTATTGATTATCTTTCAAGCACTTTTCACCATTACATTAGGAAGATAAAGGATAATTCACTAGATTCAATCTCCACATAAAGATGATAGATTGAATTCTGATTGAATTAAGAATGTTAGGATGATCCCTTCTTCCTTTGTTTGATTTAGAAAGTTAATTGAGTGAATTATGTAGTGCAAAAGTGACAAAGAATCGATTATAACTTTGAAATCAGAATATGGGATGAATCTATGATGAATCTGTGCACTTGGATTTGATAGTAAAATGTCAAGTCGAAGTCGCCTTGTGAATTTGACAAAAAGTTGTCCAGACCATGGCAGGAATGTACACGGTCCTCCAAAAAATTTGTGACACGAAAAGGGTTTTTCCGCCTCTGCAAATGAAGCCTGAACTCGAAATTACAGCTGTGCACTTGCCACCTACACATAGAAAAAAGAGAGAAATGTGTTGGGATTGGGGGTTTGCCTTTAGGTCAAACCCCACTTTTGGAAATAACCAAGTAATGAAAGAAAGTACTTGCAAGTAGATGTAAATGAAAGACTGAATTGTAAATCACCTCAAGGGAGGTTGTAGTAGCAATGTTGATAGAAATGCTTGTATGGAATTGTATGTTGAAATCAATCTCCTCTTCAATGGTTGAATCCTCGACATGAATGCAACACCTAGCCTTGAAGGGAGACTTGAGAATGTTTGAATGCTCTTGATCGCTTATGACCTTATCAAAATTTGACCTATTGAACTTATGCAAATGAGAGGACAAATTCCCCTTAAATACATGTTGGTGGATTTGAATTTTGTCACAGGATGCCACCAGGGAGATTTCCTGCTCACTGCACAACCCACAATGCATGCTCTAGAAAGATCCTGCCCTAAAATAGGGCAGAGACAGGGGTGCCATGCCCCTATCCTACCTCTTTCTCTAGGGAAGAGTCCAGATAGAGTGATGCAGAGGCCAAGGAAGAAGCTATTTTTGCAAGCTGAGCACTCTCCAGTCTCTGATCAGGCTAGAGGATTCGAGTTCACATGCCTGAGGACCCTAATTAGAGCACCACGACAAGGGATATCCTTAACCTTTGCTACTATGTATAAAGGGCCATTGGGTGCTCTAATGGTCTCACTAGGGTCAAATTTAATACAAGGATCCTTAGGCGTATCTTGTTTTTCTACCATATTAATTAAATTTGGAGCCGTATAGATGAGTGTTTCAGAAGAAAGAAAATTAGGCATAATCTCAATAACGTTTGAGGTATGAGATGGCAAGGGATCAGTGAAAATCTTAAGATTTTGATTAGGAGGAGCAACTGATTTATTCCCTTTATCATTCACACCTGCCACAAATATAGTATTATTATCAATAAAGTCTTAAACCTTATGTTTCAATGCAAAATATTTCTCAGTATCATGACCAGGTTGACGATGAAATTGGCAAAATGAATTGTTATCAAAATGAGGAGATGTAAGTTTGGAAGGATCAACTTGTTTTATAAGAGGAAGTTTGATAACATTTCTATGCAAAACTGAGACATAATATTATGCAAAGATTCATTCAAAGGAGTAACCTATCTTTCTCTTTGGAAAATTTTAGAAATAGGAGGCACACCTGTTGTAGCATTCACATGGTTGTTGTTGATTGGATCATTGAACTTGATGAAGCTTTTTGTTGGTTTTAACTTCGCAAACGGTTGTTGAACACTCTCCCCCTTATCACTCGGAGCCATAAGAGTGGATTTCTCCATTTGACTCACAAAGAGTTGATAATTTTGGTGTGTTGCGCACAATTGTGGAAAGGAAGTGAAGTCAGATAAAAGAAGCTTTTCCCTAATATCTTTTTGTAAATTAGAAATGAAAATTCTTTGAATATCATTATCAGGCACATGAAAAGAAATTTGAGCACACAAATGCTTAAATATCTACCAATGAAATCAATCACTTTCTCTTTAACACCTTGATTACAATGCATTAAATTAGTCAAAGTGATTTTAGGACCAATGTTGTTTTGAAATTGTTGGATGAAAGCATTTGAAAGGAAGTGATAGAATAAGAAGGCAAAGAGCAATACCATTGTAAATCCTTATCTGTTAGCATTCTTGCAAACAATTTTGCAAGCAATATTTGATCACAAGAAAAATCAGTACATAAGGTTTGAAATGTTTTGACATGTGTAAGAGGATCACCTTTTCCATTATAGAGTTCCAATTGAGGGATCTCAACATGTTTAGGTGGCATGAATTTAAAAATATCAAGAGAAAGTGGGCTCGCAACATCAAAGGTGGGCAAACTAAACTTGGATTGACTCATGGAAGCAATTTGTTGTTGTAGGGAAGACACAATTTGCTCAAGATTGTTGGTTGTCATTTTGGTAGAATAATTTATGTTAGACATAGGTGATTGAGAAGGTGGTGTGATGTTGTTTAAAGAAGGCATGGATTGAGAATAAGGTGTTGGGACACTATGGTAAGTAGGAATTGGTGATGATTGGGTAGGAAAAGGGACACTTAAAGGAGGAGTAAATTTGTTGAAGGAATTTCCCCCTTCTGTCACACTGATTGGTTTAGGAATAGCAGGAATAGTCATGGAAGACATAGGTAATGACGAAGGATGAAATGAAGAAGAGGGATTTCCCCCATGACCTATGGTTGTAGGAATGACATTTTGAGTTGAAGTATCCCTGATGTTGGAGGTGAAAGTAGGAATACTAGTCATAGGATTGGTCAAAGGAATAGAGAAATTGACTTGTGTTGAAGGTTGTGAGTAACCTAGGGTTTTGATACAACTCTTGATAGGAATGACATTAGAATCAACAATATGTGCAATGCCACATAATATATAAATTCCATTCTTATCACTTTGAAGCATGCGTTAAAGACCTTCAATTCCATTTCTCATTAATTTTCATTTCATTTGACATTTTTGAAAATTAAAATTTAAATCAAATTACATTTCTTGCTAATTTCCTATAGCACACGTAATTTTTCCTAACTTCCACTTACTTTGAGTCTAACTCTCAATCACTTTTTTTTGACTAATAAATCAATTCAGCTAACTAATCAATCAAATTAGTCTTCTAATTAGTTAATTAATCAATCAATGTTGTCTAACTTCCAATCAATTCCCTTAACTTCTCAATCAATTCAATTGATCTCTCAATAAAACCTAGTAAGCATCAACAATTCTCTCCCACCAAATTGTCACCCGAATCTCAGCTAAACTGATAGATTCAATTCTCAAATGTACTTCAACCTTCCAAACAATCCTTCCAAAATGTATAAATTTATCATCAATTTCCCTTTTCCAGCAACCACTACCTTTAAATTTTTGTGTTCATATCCTTCAAGTTTTTATAGCACAACTCTTAGAGCCTAATGTAGAGTAGGGGAAGGTACCAAAAACACACTAACGAAAAACATCCATCTCAATACAATGAGTACCCAAACATGGAGATCTTTCTCCCAACTCACCTAACAACCTTGAGCCCTTAAGGAATAGGTCACATAGCATATTTTTGGAGTTATGGTTTCAAACACTTGTCTCACTTTCATAGCTAACTTCATAGGGTTTGTAACAACTTATTTACCCCAACCAATCAAGGGTTTGAAACTTTTAGACCCTTAACTCCAATAGTTCCTTCACAACCTAATAATCGACATGTAGCCCTTGATTTCTACTAAACTAGGGATAACCTCTAGTTTTGACTGATATCAACCAAAGGAAAGTATTTTTGAATACTCTTTTAGGCCTTCCACAACATATTCCAACCTTTCCTAGAGGTGTTTTGTAACAAAGGTCCAAAAGTGGTTTGTAACTTCTGTAATTAGGCCTAATTAGGCCACTTTTATAAAACAAGGACTCTAAATATTCACTAAAAACACTAAAAATCTTCATGAACAGTTCACACTTGCCATGTGGGGTTAGATTATGTGAAAGGAAATACAAGAGAAAGGAAAGAAAAACAAAATCCAAGTAAGTTTATTGATGAAGGAAATGTTACCAAGAGAAATGCAGAAACCTTGGAGCAATCACCCAAATGTGAAGGAGGCACAAGAACTTTTGAAAGGGGAAAAGCAAAGAAAAACCCCTTGTAATATTATGAATGAGGCAATGCCTAAAAAGAGAGAGAGAGAGAGAGAGAGAGAGAGAGAGAGAGAGAGAGAGAGAGAGAGAGAGAGAGAGAGAAGTTCTTTACAATAATATCATTAAGAAGAAATGAGAGAGGAGACATCTCTTAAATAGAGACGAGGAGAGGAGTTACAAAGTAACTCCCAAATCTATGAATGCCACCATTCATAAAATGTGTGTGCCATGTGTCCACATCCTCTTATGGAGGAAATCTAATATTCCTTAATAAAGGAAAATAAAAGAAATGACTTGTCCTCACACATGTACTAGAGGACAAATTACATGTAGGAATTCCAAAGGAATATCCTAAACTAAATACAAATAAACCTAAGCCAAGTAAAGATTAAATATTCTAACACCCCCCCTTAAGCTTTACTTGGTGAGTTTACATCAAACCCTTGAATGGGTTGCAAGCCAAGATTTTTACAATGAAATTGGAACTTTTCTTTACAAAGTGGCTTGGTAAAAATATCTGCAACTTGGTCTTCCCCCTTGCAATAGAGGAGTGAAACTTGCTTGTCTTCAATTTGTTCTCTAATAAAGTGGTGTTTGAGAGAAATGTGTTTTGTCCTTGCATGAAAAATTAGGTTTTTAGATAAGGCAATGGCACTTTGGTTGTTACAATACAATGGACTTGGTTCGTGTTGAGGTAGACCCAAATCTTCAAGTAGTCTTCTAAGCCACAAGACTTCTTTGGAAGCATTAGTGCATCCTTTGTACTCAACTTCAGTGGATCCAAGAGAGGTAGATTGTTGCTTTTTACTATTCCAAGAAATTGCTCTTGAACCAACAAAATAATAATAACCACAAGTAGATTTCCCATCATTGGGATCTCCACCTAGATCAGAATCAGTGAAACCTTTTAAAGTAAAATCAGAATTTGCATCATAAAACAAACCTACATTAATAGTTCCTTTAATATATCTAAAAATTGTTTTAGCAACTTTAAAGTGTGTTTGTTGAGGTTTAGACATGAATCTTGAAACCAAACCAACACTATAAGCAATATCTGGCCTAGTAAGAGTTAAATAATTCAAAGTTCCAACTAATTATCTATACAAAGTAGGATCAACAAGAGGAGTTTGCATATCAAGCATTAACTTAGTGCCTAATTCAATAGGAATTGAAACATGGTAAGCATCTTTCATTTTTAACTTATCTATGAGATCTTGAGCATATTTACTTTGAGATAAGAAAATTCCTTTAGAGGTTTGCCAAATTTGCATTCCTAAGAAATAATGTAAAAGACCTAAATCAATCATTTGAAATTTTTGATTAAGTTGAAACTTAATATTAGAAATCAAAGTATTGGAACTTGAAGTAAGAATCAAATCATCTACATACAAGATAATAATTATAATATCATCTTCACTATGTTTAATATACAAGTTAGGATCATTTTTACTTCTAATAAAGCCTTGTGAAAGAAAGAATGCATTAATCTTTGAATACCACTCCCTAGGAGATTGCTTTTATCCATAAATTAATTACTCTAATTTACAAACTAAGTGTGCATTACCTTCTTTAATAAAATCAAGAGGTTGAGACATAAATTTCCTCATGTAAATCACCATTAAGAAAAACACTGTTAACGTCCATTTGGTGAATAGGCCAATTCATTCTAGAAGCTAAAGCAAGCACAAGTTTAATTGTAGGCATTTTAGCAACAAGAGCAAAAGTTTCAGTATAATCTAAGCCTTCAATTTGAGAAAAACCTCTAGCAACTAATCTAGCTTTAAATTTACTAACTTGATTATTAGAATTCAATTTGGTTTTATAAATCCACTTGCAAGAAACAAGATTTTTACCATGAGGCAAGGGAACTAAATCCCAAGTTTGGTTAAAAATTACAGTATCATATTCTTCCTTCATTGCTTTTTGCCAATGTGGTTAATTTTTAGCTTGATCAAATGTTTTAGGATCATTAGAATTCATAATAGTAGTCATTAAAGCATAATTACAATAATTAATTCTTCTAGCTTGAAGTCTATCCATTCTCACTAAGTATTCATCACTATCTTGAATTAAAGATTTAAACCATTTAGGTCTTCTTATAGAAGTAATGGATTCATCACTAGAAGAAGAGTCATGAGGAGTAGAGTTATTATTATCATCATCACTATCACTAGACGGAATAGAAAGAGATGCATTAGGAGTAGGGTTAAGAGAAGGAGGTTGGTCCTCCACAAGCACAACTTTGCTTTCAGTAAGTTCACCATCCTCCACTTTAGAACAATCATGAATGCCTTTTTCTGCAATACAAACATCTCTTGCAACTTTTACCTTGTTAGTAATAGGATTGTAAAGTCTATAACCTTTAGTATTTTCATCATAACCAACAAAAATAAAAGGAGAAGATTTAGCATCTAATTTTTTTCTTTTCTCCTTAGGTTTGTGAACATAAGCTATGGAACCAAAAATTCTTAAATTCTGCAAATTGGGCTTTCTACCAGACCAAGCTTCTTCAGGAGTTTTATCTTTTAAGGCTTTGGTAGGTGTTCTATTAATTAAATAAGTTGCACAAGCCATAGCTTCAACCCAAAACTTGTAATCCATATTTTTTGCATGCAATAAACATCTTGCCATTTCCACAATGGTCCTATGCTTCCATTTCGCCACACCATTTTGTTGTGGTGTATAAGGAATGGTAAGCTCATGTTTAATTTTGAAATATTTCAAATAAGAATTAAATGCATTATTGACATATTCTCTTCCATTTTTAGTACGAAGAATCTTAATTTTAGAACCAAATTGCCTTTCTACAAACATATGAAATTCAGTAAACACATCAAGCACTTGATCCTTACTATGAAGGAAATATATCCATGTTCTCCTTGAAAAATCATCAACAAAGGTAAGAGCATACCTTGAACCTTGGATGGAGGGATTCTCCATGGGACCCAAGAGATCACTATGAACTAAATGCAATTTAGTATATGCCCTCCAAGATTGACCACGAGGAAAGGGTTCCCTATGCATCTTACCACTCATGCAACCATTGCAAACAATTTGAGAAGGAACAATAGTAGGCAATCCATCAACCATATTTTCTTTTTGCATCAATGAAATATAATCACAATTGAGATGGCCAAGTCTTTCATGCCATATAGTAAAATCAACAGTAGTAAGCAAAGAATACTTTGTAGGAGCAAATTCATAGAATTTGAATAAGTTATCACTATCCATTTTAGTAGTAGCAATAACATGATTAGTTTTTGGATCAATGATATAACACATGCCCCTATAAAAGTTAATTTAATAATCTTGACAAAGTTTAGGAACTGAAATCAAATTTGATTTTAATTCATGAACATAAGGAACATCATGTAATTTCCCATTAGGAACATTCACATCACCAATAGCTTCAACTTTGCAAATATGATTATTAGCTAATTGAACATGAATATTAGAAGTATTTGGATGCAAAGATTCAAAACATTCTTTATGAGAAGTAACATGCTAAGATGCACCAGAATCAATAATCCACTCAAGTGGTTGAGAAATATTATAAGTACATGTAAATGCATGACGAGGTGAATTACCATAATTAGTACCTTTCTTATAATGAGGTTTATGTTGTTGATTATTTTGATTATTTTGGTTCATGGGTTTTTTACCATTTTGCTTCTTAAAACAATTATTAGTAATATGTCCATCTTTCCCACAATATGTGCAATGGGGTCTTATTTGAGAATTATTCCTTTGATTATTGTATGAATTATTATGATTATTATTATGAGAATTGTTATGATAGGATTTAGAATGAGATTGATAATTAGAAGACTTGTGATTATTATTATTATTATGATTATTATTATTGGATCTAAAATTATTATTATTATTATTATTTTTAGACATAAAAGCATGTTCACTACTTTTAAGAGTACCAAATTGAATTAATTTAGCTTCTTCTTGACGTAATAAATTATGAAAAATATCATAAGTTAATTGAGTAGCTAAACTAGGAATAACAAGTTGAGCATGAATATTCGTAATAAATTGTTTAAATTGATGAGGAAGACATTTTTTAAGAATAAGATGAGTTCAATGTAAATCAGCTAGTGTAACTCCTAAACCACTTAATTGACTATTAATAGAATCAAACTTTAATAAGAATTCATCCATGGTTTTAAAATCTGTATACCTGAGATCTTCAACTTGATCTTGAAGCTGAATTTTTCGGGATTCATTTGAGGTATCATAAGTTGTTTTTTAAATTTCCCAAGCTTCATATGCTTTTGTACAATTTCCAATTAGAACATACAAATCAGGAACCATTGAAATACCAATTAAACCAAGTGCTTGCTCATTTTGAGCCTTCCATCTATCTTGGTCGGCTTGAGGAGCAGTTGAAGCGGGCTATGAGGTTTTATCAGTAGCAACATCCAAAAGGTGTTTGAAACAAAAAATAAACAAGATATGCGTTTTCCACGAATGATAATTAGAACTATTTAACTTAATTTCAGGAATTAAAGTAGACATGATAGCAAAATAATGGTTAGTAAAAATTATCCCTTTTGATTATAAATGAAAAATAACTTGATTAAAATAGAATCAAATTGCAGTAATAACTTTAATATATATATCAAAAAAAATGATTTTCAAAAAATTAATAATAACTTTAAATTTAAAATCTTAAATATAAATTTAAACAAACTTTATTAAAAAAATTAAATCTTTATTATTAATAATAAAATAATTTATATTGAAAATTTTCTAAATTTTTTTATATATATTAAAACACTTTATATATTAAAAAGTTTATTAAAAAAATTCATAAACCTTTTTTAAACTTTTAAATTATATATATATATATATATATATATATATATATATATATATATATATATATATATATATATATATATATATATATATATATATATACACTTTATAGAGTTCTTAAGCTTTTTTTTTAAAAAACGTGAGAAACAAGTATTGAATTTTTAAAGCTTTATAAAAAAACATTTTAAACTTTAAAATATATGTATAAATATGAAACTTATATTCTTTATAAACTTTTCTTATTATGTGAAAGGTTTAAACTTTTTAAATATTTTTAAACTTGAAGATATGTGTATGAAAAATTCAAACTTTAAGCACAGAGAGCAGATGAACAGAAAACGTAAGTACATACAGGAGATTGGCAAGAGGAGACAAATACTTGCAGAGGTGTTAAGATAGTGCAGAGTCGTTACAAGTTCTTTTTGAAGTAAGTTGCAGAGAGGCGTTATGGCAGAGGAGATAAAATCAGAAGAGAGAAGAGATTGCAGAAATGATATATGAGAATGCAACTTTGACTACAGTTCAATGTAGATCATGCAGTAGAAGAAAATAGATGATATCTCCAATATGAAAAGAGATGATTCAAAATGCAGAAGGTTCAAACAAACAGATTCTATATCTCAAGTTGATAAATATGCTGAAAAAAAGAACAACACAGGCAAAGGAGATATCAATACATAGATAAAATAAATATTGAAATAACAGAGATTGAAGCTTATTTGATATTTAACAATATGAAATTTATATTTATCCAAAAATCTGCAACTGAAATTGAAACCAGAGATCTTTGAAATTAAAGTTTGCACAAGAAGCGGTTAGAAAACACAGAGGTTGAAGTAAATGAAATAGATAGATTCAGATTTAAAATGAAATAAATTTAGATTTAATAGAATTATTTTAAACATATTTAAACATAAAGATGAAAGATTTAACAAAAGATTGAAAAAATATAAAAAACAAATTACTACAACAAAGAGAAACATAAATAGTTTTTTTTTGAATCTGCAAACATAAATTGTTAGAAAATATATAAACCAACAATAATTTGCCAGTGAAATAAAATTTTAGAACTTGCAAACAAACAGAGAAGCAACTGAATAATGCAAAATAATTTGGCAACAACCCCTCCAAACTGATAAATATAAATTATAGAATGTAGGAAAAGAGGTTAGAAATGGAGTTTGGCGGTAAACCTTCCAAACTAGTCACAATAAAAAAAATAGAAAGAAGAAACTTTTGTGGCAAGCCTTCCAAAGCCAAGACTTTAAACCAGAAAGAAGAAACTTTGGCGGAAAGCCTTCCAAAGCTTATTTAAAAAAAACAAAACTAGAATCTAAGAAGATTAAACCTGCAGGCAAACTTGTTAACAAGTTTGAAAGAAAATTAAAATCTGAAATAAAAAACCCGCACAGTAGAAAATATTAGAGAAATAGCTTCTTCTCCTCTCAAGAATGCCTCCAAGAAGGTGAAATCCACAAAATGGTAAGCTTCATCAATCTCAACTTAAAACATGGATTAGAACCTGCTCTAATACCATGAAAGGAAATACAAGAGCAAGGAAAGAAAAACAAATCCAAGTAAGTTTATTGATGAAGTAAATGTTACCAAGAGAAATGATAACTCACTCCTCTATTCAATAATGTAAGTCTCATGTCTGTATCACACTCTACGGGGCCATGCAAACCTCGAGATCAACAATAGACATAGTAAATTCACAGAAAAATAGAGTTGAATCTTATTGCTTGATAAACCCATTTTAACAACAACCTTTTCCTTGAGGTTTGGGAGGATTATTTAACATTTTTACATGAATTCCAATGGTCTCTAGCTGAAATTTAAAAACATGATCGTTCATCTTCCCCTTCTAACTAAAATTGTCATTGTTGCAAAAGCAACTTTACAACATTTTAAAAAAAGTTGACAACATTAAGCAACCTGACTCCAAATAACTCAAAGACATCAAAAAATGGTCCTAATGGACCTTATTACATAAAAATATGACTTCAACCTACCAAAAGACCTTGACACATATTCACATCGAATTGTCACTATTCTAGGTGCTCCTGCACCATACACTCGACCTAAAAAAAGCTCATGTCCCATCAAGGTTGTACTGCAGTAGATTATGCTTCTTCACATCATGTCTTTGGTCTTCAAATGCTCCTCCACTAGGTTATCCCTTCCACTCGATCATGTACTAAAAATTTGCATCATCCTTTACCCTTTTGAACTTGCTTTCACCTTGCCATTGTCTTATCCTTGCAAATTGATCTATTAGCTTCCTTCTACCCTATTCCTCATCAAAATTGGATGTTTCTCTTGTCTTGATACCTACAAAAAGGTCTTTATCAGATCTCCCATGAATGTCCTTCTTCCTTACCCTTGTTGCATATTGAAACTCATCCATTTGGTTTTTCCAAACAACCTTGTTCATTTCACTACTCATCTTCACATCTACTTTCAGGTTCTCTATCTTTAGGACCCCTTTGTAATTAGGTCCACAAACCTCTATCACTAAGACCTCTGTACTATAAGGGATATCATCTCTTTGCTGTCAGACTCTTGCTGCCTACCAACATCTTACCCAATCAGTGCACAAAGTATATTTCCTACCATGACCTCTCTAGGTCAATCTTCCCTTTCCTCTGTCACCAGGGTCTATGCCCCAAGAATATCTATCTCCTCATATTTATTAAAAAACCGTGTTGTCAGATTTACACACTTCTTGTTCCAACAATGGACAAAGAATTGTTTCTAGCTCAATCTCGTCATGCTTTTCTAAGCAATCTCACTTCTCCACAACCACTTCATCCTTTGTGTTCTCTTGACTGCATTTAACATCTTCCCATCATCTTCACCTTTTCCTTCCAACACTGAATCAATCTTCAATCTTACTATCCCAATACCTTTTTCATTTGCAATTGCTACACACCCTTCTTGTTTATCTTCCACAAGCTCCATAAATTCTTTCTTACCCAACATGATCACCCTTGCTGCCTTACTTTGTCCTTTATCCTCTTCCACCAATGGAGTCAATGTAAAAGAGATTCCATCCTTCTCAATCTGATAGGTGTTATTCCTTCCATCATATAAGGAATATCTTTCAAATTGCCATGGTCTCCCTAGTAATAAATGACACACTCATATGTATCACATCACACAATATGTTATCCTTGTAGCCACCAATATGAAACTCAACAATATATTTCTCCTTAACCAAAAAGAATGTTCATTATCCAACCAAGAAACATTATAGGGTGTTTCATGAGGTATCCTTGCCAGATTCAATTTATCAACCATTTCTTGTGACACCATGTTATCTATACTACTAGAGTCTACTAGTACCTTACATACCTTTCCATTGCACTTGCAGGCAGTTTTGAAAAGTTCTCTTCTTTGTATCATCTCCTTCTCTTCAATCAATTCCTTAACCAGGGTATTCCCTTTAGGCATCTTGTCCCTTCAACTTCAAAATGCAACTTTGCACCCTCAAAATATCTACTTCCTAATATTTGATACCACTTAATGTAGAGAAGGGGAAGGTACGAAAAAAACACTAACAAGAAACTTCCATCTCAACACAATGACTACCCAAACATGAAGATCTTTCTCCCAACTCACCTAGCAACCTTGAGCCCTTAAGGCATAGGTCACATAGCACATTTTTGTGGTTATGGTTTTAAACACTTGTCCCACTGTCATAGCTGAATTCATAAAGTTTGTAACAGTAACTTATTTATCCCAACCAAACAAGGGCTTTAGAATTTTAGAACCCTAACTCCAATAGTTCCTTCACAACCTAGTAACCGTCTTGTAGCCCTTGATTGCTGCTAAACTAGGTATAACTTCTAGTGTCTGTCTAACATCAACCAACGGGAAGTAGTTTTGAATACCCTTTTAGTCCTTTCGCATCATATTCCAACCTTTCCTAGAGGTGTTTTATAACAGTAGGTCCAAAAGTGGTTTGCAACTTCTGCAATTAGGCCTAATTAGGCCACTTTTATAAAACAAGCACCCTAAATATTCACCCCAAACACAAAAAATCTTCATTAATAGTTCACACTTTCCATATAGGGTCAAATTATGTAGTTTATTCCAACAATTCAACTCAATTTGTTGTTGCTTTACCAAACCCTCATCTAAACTAGCTTAGAACATGTAGATATCAAGCTAGGGCTCATACAAACCCATACAAACTCTTTTCCCCTGCTCCCAAAACCACCATGAATAATGAAAACACATGAAAACTGTCCATTTCACTATCACAATAATTTCACCAGTGGAATGGCTTGCAAAAAATATTTTTGTTCCCAACCCTTTGAAACCCTAAGTAAATAGGCAGTGTGCACAAAAATGCCTCTAAATCGCTTCAAACTTAATGAAAATTGATGCCACCACCACCAAATGGAAGATAACCCACTCCTCTATTTAATCATGTAAGTCTCATGTCCATACCACACTGTACGAGGCCATGCAGAGCTCAGGAATAACAATAGACACAATAAATTCATAGGAAAATAGAGTTCAATCTTATTGCTTGATCAACCAATTTTAACAACAACCTTTTCCTTGAGGTTTGGGAGGCTTATTTTACATGTTTACATGAATTCCAATGGTCTCTAAGTGAAATTAAAAAATATGACTGTTCATCTTCCCCTTCTAACTAAAATTGCCATTGTTGCAAAAGCAACTTTATAACATTATTAACAAAGTTGACAACATTAACCAAATTGAATCCAAATGACTCAAATACATCCAAAAATGGTCCTAATGGACCTTATTACATCAAAATATGACTTGACCCTACCAAAAGACCTTGACCCATATTCACATCAAATTGTTTCCATTCTAGGTGCTCCTGCACCAGAGCTAACATCACACAAGGATTAGAAGAACAATAGGAGTCTCAATGCTCATGATCAATAATAGAATTCATTCATTTTGTTTAAATTATTTGTTTATTTAAGTAGTATACTCTAATTGGTTTGCATTTTGGAATTTTATAATAGAGCTTGGTTTAGTGGTTACTTAGCATAATCTATTATTCTCATGTTCTCTAATTTTGTGGACAACTATAATGTTAAGGGTTTTTATGTTTATGGTGGTTTAACTAATATGGGAGATGTTAACCTTAAGTAAGATAGTGCACATAGAAGGATGAGAGCTATGGACTATATTATATAGTTCAAGAGAAGAAGGTCTATCAATGGTTGGGTGTAGTTTGAAATGATTGACTACATGCGGTCACTATTTCAACTAGAGTGACTTATAAGGTGCATACTCAATCCTATTTTGGAGGATACTCGACTTCAATGTTTGTGTTCTATTAATAGTTTAAGGCTAGATAAAGCTATAAGTCTATGTGATATTTAGTGTGTCATCTTGTCTTGGAGTTCTTATCTTTTACATTTGGGTATGATGGAAGATGAGATAGTTATGGTCAAAGTGATGGTCACTAGGAAGTTATTATAAATATTCAATGAAATAATGGAGTCAATTGGTATAATATTGTTATACTATTGCTAGATATTTTATATTTTTTTGGATCATAATTTTTCTCTTGGAAGTTATATAAAAAGTGGGACAATGTTGGGATTAGGTGTGTTAGATACATTGATAGTCCTAGTATTTTAATTATTTATTTTTTATAATATTTTATGCGTCTAAATAAAAAAAGGGTGTCTCACTTTGGTATCTATTTATCCATGTGTATTATATTGTATGAAATATGTATAAGAATATGTAAGATCACTCTACTATGTAAGATGTGCAACATCATATATGACACTATAATTGTGTAAGAAATTCTATAACACAATAAGAGTACAATTTTAGGGAGTTAAGAAGTGGTTTATGAATCTTTACCAACTTATGATGCATGCTATGAAAGATCCTAGAGAATCATTCTAAAAAGGTTAAATGACATATGTTTTGCCAAAATTGAATCTAGGTCATGATAATTATTAACGTGTGGTATTTTAGGGCCTCTTTTGGGCCTTATGATGATGTTATTTTGTTGTGATTTCTAAGTCTCCTTGAATTTATATATTGGGGGATTGATACAGAGGCATTGCTAGATGTATTTTGTAGGAATGAACTATTCGAATTCCTATAGAGTAGCATGATGTTAATTTCCATGTTAAAGATTTTATAATTATATATTTTGAGTCATGGAGAACGAGGGGCTCACCAAGGGTTCTAGCTATGGAGGGTATTATTTGCACCACCCCATAGTATAGTTATAAGTCAACATTTATAATTACAATATGAGAGGGGTGCATATAACCCCCCCCCTAGATGGCACCATTATAATTCTAGAAACTCTAACATTATCAAAGAGTATAACAGGACAATATTTATAAATATAACCTAATCAACATGGATTTTATGGCACATTGCCTAACAAGTATGGAAACCTATATTTTTTATATTGACAACCTCATTATTCTATCTAAAAATACAATATATTAGACACTAGTAAACAATTAATCTAAAATAAAAGTAGAAGAGAAATTCACATAATTGAATACACATACTTCTATTTAAATTGTTTATTAACTTAAGCAAGTGTTAAAGAGAAAAAAAGAAAAAATAATTGATTAAAGCAACCATTTCCTAAAATATCACACTCAATAGTAAAATACTTAGTAAAGTCTAAAAAGAAATGGGCCTCTAGTAGTTGATTGAGTTTATTCTTACTCTTCAAGTGATGGTTCTAAAAAGAAATTGGCCTCTAGTAGTTGCATGAGATTTAATCTTATACCATTTCCTAAAATATCACACTCAATAGTAAAATACTTAGTAAAGTCTAAAGTGGCTAGAACTAGAGTGGTACACATAGCTTCTTTTTTTACATTCAAAATCATCCTTCTTCAATAGAGTTATAGGGGATGCTACCTTGCAATCATTGTTATTTATAGATCATCTATACTAAGTAGTGTGTCCTAGGAAGCCCCTCAAGTTCACAATGGTTTAAAGAATAGACCACTCTACCATATCCTTTGTTTTTTAGAACCAACATGTACTCCTTTATACGATACCATGTGACGTAATCAATTTTCCTCATTGAGTCTAAAACCACACTTGGAAGGTTTACATAAAGTTGTAGATATTTTTGAGAACATGTAACAATTGATTTTCATGATGTAAACCTCAAAGTGGCTTCAAGATAAAATTAATCAAAACACGAAATATAGATGGAGAATTAGTATGACCCAATGATATCACTGGAAACTTATTATGACCTGAGTTATGAATCCTAAATGATGTCTTAGGAGCATCTTCTTGCTTCATCCAAACATGTTGATAAATTGATCTAAGGTCATTTCTTTATTAAATATATAGCTTCATTTAATTCATCTAGAAAATTAGTAATGCTTGGAATGGGAAATTTATTGTTGGTGGTGTACATGTTTAGAACTATATAGTCCAGAATTGATAGTGAAAAGAATCCCATGTAGCTTACTATATTTTAGACAATAACATAACTTTATATCATTATAGAGAATCAAAGTTTAACAATAGCTCATGCACATCATATATAAATCTTAGGAGTTTTGCATTAGGATTGATGTGCCATCTACCTTGTAAATTCTATTACATGGTTCCAACATCCTTGGAAAGTGTCTGAGAGCACTTAGGATGTATGAGAAAATATTTTGTAATATTTATTTGCCACCATTATTTGTAATGCATTCATAAAGGGGGATGGGTTACACTAGCAAGGATAATAGTGGGTTGTAAACACAAATAATTAATATTGATTTCAACACTTATGGATGCCTAGGATAAGATATTTAATGACCGAAGAAAATTAAAAAAAAGTGACCTATGGGCTTCTCCAAGTGGGAGTATGGAAGAGGCAACATGCATCTCTTTGTTTTTAGTTATTTCTTACATTTAATGTAATGTTTATCTTGCAAGTATAGGTGTCCACGTTGGAGGAAAAGTATTGGGAGTTGAATCAATGTCTTTTCAAGTTCTGTGGAGGCACTCCAAGGGTTGTGGACATGTGTAATGAAGACTCTTCTTTGGAAAACTTTATTGGTTGTTTTGGAGCTCTTACCATTCTATAAATTCAACCTTTGGGTGTAGATTTTATGTGCAACAATTGAATGTAGTATTTAACTCATGACTATAGGACATAGCAAGCCTCTTGCAATTGAAGTGAGAGAGAAATCATGTATTTGTGTTGAGTGTATTGAGAGTTACACAAATATTGTACAATGTGATAACGTTAGAGATGGATATGTTTCACAGTGAGAAATAAAACAATTAGTCACAATGCAACCTTAAAACGATATTGACATTATAGATATTCAAGATCCTCTATATTCAGTTGATTATGAATGTGTTTCTGATTTAGTAGTTATAGGTACGTGTATTTTATCTAAATGCAAAATTTGACTCCATTAAGTTTGTAAATCAAAATTTACTTTTGTACTATAAGTGATTGTAACTTGTGGTCTACAAGTGATGTTTTCGTTATGGTTGCAGGTCTTGACAACACGTAAGGTGTAGATTATTATCTGCAAAGATGCATGCAACGAAAATGCAAATTGCTACAAACAAAGGAAGATGGTGAAGGGAATTAATATCCCACTAGATCATTCCTTGTTGAAGGCACCTATTATCAACTAACATAGATAGATAAAAATAGAAACTTTGCCAAAAAGAGGTCATGGCCAACAAAAGTGGAGGTTTCTTATTGAAGATCATGAAAGGATCTTAGGGAGAATAAAATATAGAGATATTTAGTGTGTCATCTTGTCTTGGAGTTCTTATCTTTTATATTTGGGTATGATGGAAGATGAGATAGTTATGGTCAAAGTGATGGTCGCTAGGAAGTTATTATAAATATTCAATGAAATAATGGAGTCAATTGGTATAATATTGTTATACCATTGCTAGATATTTTATATTTTTTTGGATTGTAATTTTTCTCTTGGAAGGTATATAAAAAGTAAGACAATGTTGGGATTAGGTGTGTTAGACACCTTGATAGGCCTAGTATTTTAATTATTTATATTTTATAATATTTTATGCGTCTAAATAAAAAAGGGTGTCTCACTTTGGTATCTATTTATCCATGTGTATTATATTGTATAAAATATGTATAATAATATGTAAGACCACTCTACTATGTAAGATGTGCAACATCATATATGACACTATTATTGTGTAAGAAATTCTATAACACAATAATAGTACAATTTTAGGGAGTTAAGAAGGGGTTTATGAATCTTTACCGACTTATGATGCATGCTATGAAAGATCCTAGAGAATCATTCTAAAAAGGTTAAATGACATATGTTTTGCCAAAATTGAATCTGGGTCATGATAATTATTAACATGTGGTATTTTAGGGCCTTGTTTGGGCCCTATGATGATGTTTTTGTTGTTGTGATTTCTAAGTCTCCTTGAATTTATATATTGAGGGATTGATATGGAGGCATTGCTAGATGTATTTTATAGGAATGAACTATTCGAATTCCTATAGAGTAGCATGCTGTTAATTTCCATGTTAAAGATTTAATAATTATATATTTTGAGTCGTGGAGAACAAGGGGCTCACCAAGGGTTCTAGCTATGGAGGGGATTATTTGCACCACCCCATAGTATAGTTATAAGTCAAAATTTATAATTACACTATGAGAGGGGTGCATATAACCCCCCCTAGATGGCACCATTATAATTCTAGAAACTCTAACATTATCAAAGAGTATAACAGGACAATATTTATAAATATAACCTAATCAACATGGATTTTATGGCACATTGCCTAACAGGTATGGAAACCTATATTTTTTATATTGACAACCTCATTATTCTATCTAAAAATACAATATATTAGACACTAGTAAACAATTAATCTACAATAAAAGTAGAAGAGAAATTCACATAACTGAATACACATACTTATATTTAAATTGTCTATTAACTTAAGAAAGTGTTAAAGTGCAAAAAGGAAAAAATAGTTGATTAAAGCAACCATTATATCAAAATCATTCAGTTTTCCATATAATGCTTTAGAATTATAGATATATTAGCAAGCATTATTTACAAAGTTAGAATGCTCAAAATATTATTGCGAAGTTGCTAAATACTTCAAAGGAAATCCTTGTAAAAAGACACAATTTAATGTATCACTTGAGTATATATAATAATGTATTTAATTAACAAATGAGATTGCATCTAGACATCAAAGGACATAACCCACAAGGCATATTATAATCGAACCATCTATTGAATGTATCTTATTAGAATTGTCAGAGGGCTTGATGGTCCCTACTTCTATCAGTACATATGTAAATTTTGATGTTGAAATCTTAAAACTATCTTTATTTCTATAAATCCATACATAAGTAAAAACACTATACCATAAACTTAATATATTTCAACCTAATATTATTTTATAATAAAAAATTTGTGAGGTACCATCTTACTCCCACATTCACATATGTATCTATTAGTGTAGTTGTAACTACAAGATCTAAGACATTTTCTCATCTTTAATACTTTGATGGGTGTCAACGCTTTGTTTCAAAGCTTCTATTTTGACATAGGCTAGAACAAGTTTGATAAGCATTGTGGAATCTAATGTCACACTTTTCCATGAATTTTACATTGAGGTCTTTATATTTTTTGTATCATGAATTATTCAATAAATAAAAGAAAAAAAATATGTATACCAAATAATGCAAGGGGGGCATAACCCATCCCCTCAACTCTGCCCACCTCATAGAAGGGGTTCAATCAGAGTTTATAGATAGGCTTGCATGTGGTTACTTATAACTATTTTTAATATAGCAGACGATTTTATCCATTCTGAGCTTGGAAAAGCATTCGTGTTGGAGTTTCTACAATTGGACAGTTCTAAATTAAATCAATGATTCAAATTAACAAATATAAGAGATAAGTTATTTTTTTCTAATATTTAGACTAATTTTCTTGTGAAAAAATATCAATTTGAATTCTGATTTCATATCAAATCATAATTCAAATTTTAATAAAGAAGACATATTAATGATGGCCATCAAATCTATTCAGTCGAAGCTATCTCATAAGTCAATTGTTTCCTTATACTATAAACAAGTGCCACATAGTGGCCAGTACTTGCCTAGTTAATTTGTAGTTGAAATAATAATTTATTAATTTTAATTAATATATTGTTGAATTTAATTTAATTTATTTTATAATATTAATTATTTTTTTTTATATTATTTATCATTTTACAATTGTGTTGTCTTAAATGTATAATTATAAAATATTTTGTGAATATTAATAACTATATTTTAATTATGGTATGTGAAGGTTTTGATGATCAAGAAAATATGTAATTACATCTTAGCCGCATTAACTCTAATCATAATACTAATTAAACCCTAACCCTATAATCCCATTTTAAATCCTAGGAACACCAACTCCAATCCTAATTGAACCCTATTATTAACTCTAGCCCTAATATTTTTAATTAAACATTTTTAATTATTATAATAGAAAAACAAGAACATTAATTTACAATATAAGATAGTATATCATAAAAGATAATATAATAAACAATTTTCTATTGTAATAATTTTTCTTCATAATTTTCTCTTAAATATATATGTTGAAGATAAATTGAAAAATATGTCAAAATATATTATAGTGTAAAAATTTAATGTTATTTATAATGTCAAATATAAATTAGAAATAAGATCTTTTAATAAATAATAGTAATAACAATCTAAAAAAAATCACTCAATCAAACAATTAATAGTTTTATTAATATATAAACAATAAACAATTAATAATTTGGAATAAAGCAAATCTATCTACCTTTGGAAAGTTTAAGAAAACGGACATCAAACGTTTCCTAAATTTACCTATATTTCTGGCTATATAGTTGCCACTAAATCCATTTATTTTGGATTTCCTAAAAATTTGCTCTATAAAAGCTAAATTGTATTTAGCCAATAAGTGTACAGAAAAATAATTTTCATAATTTATAATGTTAAAAATTGTACAGCTAGGATATGGTAAATAAAAAGATTGAAAAAATTAAAGGTTAAAACTTTTTTGTGAACTCATTACAATAGTATTGCCTAACGACAAGTACTAATAAGCTACAAAAGAATCTAAGACACTTACGAGTGAGACCCCAATAATATACTGTCTATTATTATCACTATTTTTTCAATTTGTATCCACCAATACATTATTTTACATATGTCTTAAACCATTTCACTTCTTTTAATACAAGTACTAGTATAAATTATAACCTTATTTTAATTATAAATGAGGTATGTTAAATTTTATGCATTCAAACTCTTCCTTAGAGTTAAAATTAAGGGTAATTTGGAAGGGTACCAGTAGTGGACATATCTAACTTCGTGCACATAGAACTCTCAAACTGTATGTCGGATTTCAATTTTTTTTTTTTTTTGGGTAGTGACAATGCACACTGTGGAAATATGTGTCGAAAGGTCAAAAAGTGGTCATTTCAAAGTGACCACCCATACATAAACTCCTTTGCACCAAAAGTAGATAACTCAAAATTTGCAGTAGTAGTGGACAAATGCCCCAGTAGTAGATCACCAATTTTGACATTTTTTTACTATAATTAGCCCATTTGTGCACCACTACTTGCCCATTTGTGCACCACTATTGGGACATTTGTGCAAAATTATCCACTATTGGTACATGTGATATTCATTAATGAACTTTCCATTATCAATTTGTTGGCTTCCTTTGCAATAGTACTGGGGGGTTGGTGTTGGTGTTGAAAATAAGCCACACACGATGGGCTGGTCCAAGAGAGGCAGTAGCTTGGTAGAGCACTGCAGCAACCTATGGAGGGTCCTAGGTTCGAGTCCTAGCTGGTCCATGTCTCAACATGGTATCAGAGCCAGGTCTAGACTTGGTAGAGCACTCCAACAACCTATGGAGGGTCCTAGGTTCGAGTCCTAGCAGGTCCATGTCTCAACATGGTATCAGAGGGGCCAATAACTCAGTGGTAGAGCACTCCAGTAGCTCCTAGGTTTGAGTCCTTGTTGTCCATGTCTCAACAATTGAGTTGACAAAATGTGTGACACCATCTTGCTGTCCATATCTCTAACAGTTGAATTGACAAAATGTGTGGCACCATCTTCTTGCACTATATTCAAACAATATCAACCTTTGATGACTGAAGTTAATCCCTTCACTTGTCTTCCTTAAAAATAGTTTTTGCTATATTTCATATAAAATTATAAAGTATAAAAATCAAATCTACAAAATATGATAGTTTTTATAAGAGTTTTTAGGTTTTAACAACACTGTAGATTGTATTATGAAGATTGGAATGGTAAAAACTGTCTAAAAATCTATGACATTTTCATTTGTCTGGCCTAATAATAGTTTTGGCTCTTCTTCATATAAAATGATACAGGTGTAAAATTATAAATCTGCACAACTTGATGGTTTTTCGTCCGACTTTTTGAGTTTTACAACATTATGGAGATGTATTATGAAATTTGGAATGCTGAAAATTGTCAAAACATCCAGTACAGAAGTTTTTTGTGGTAGAGATTAACTGCCATTTATTTTATATCCAAAAGAAAATGGTCATTAAACCCTTAATAGTATTTCCTAATACCATAACTTGTGTGACTTAAGATAATTCAAGCATGCTTTCATGTGAAAGGATAAATTGTAAAATTAAATATCAATTTAGTAATCCCATTAATACCATTTTGTTTTCCTTTTCAAGATTGCTGTCAAACATCTGCATCAAATTGAAAACAGCATTTCTTCATAGCTCTTTGATCGCCAGTTTTCCGTATCCACCGCAGTTGTCCTCGTTTGTCTAAACTCTATACTGCATTTAATTTACATTCGTAGATATCTTGAAAGACACTAAATTTTCATAGATCTATTTTAAATTCTTATTAAAATAGGTGGGTGGATGTTGAAAGGGCCAAAGTTATTCTGGTTTCATATTTATATCTTGTAGGTAAGATATTTATGTTAGTAGTTCTCACAGTTGTAATATATATGATTTTAATTTAATGATGAATATTATTTAAATAAATTAAAGATTTTTTTTTCACAATAATAAAGTAATAAATTTCAATTTTATTTCTAATTCATTTGTTTGTTTTAAACTAATGTTTTCCTTGTCAACAAATTGAAGTATACTTTAATTATTCAAATACATAATATATATGATATTAATTGAATAGATCAAGCATTGTTATAATGATGCTCTTACCTTTAAATATTGGCCAACATGTGATGAAATCTGTAGAGACTTCTTCACATCATTTGCTAGGAATAATAAAGGGATTCAAAAAAGGAAGTGTTTTGAGTATCTTCTCTTCATTCTTTTTTTACATATCAAATTGTAGACACCTAAAATTAATTAAATTAAAATTTAAATAATTTAAGTCTTGCCACATAATTAATTGAATTAATTGTGTTGGTCTTTATTCCTCTTAAAATTAATTAAATCTTATTTAATTAATTTTATCATTGCAACCTTATAATTAATTTATCAAAAAGTAATTATTCCCCATTTTTCTAAAATCATTTCAAATATAATTTATTTCTTCTAAACCTTTCTTAGATAATTAACTTCAATTAACTAAGCTAGTAATGTGATTCCTACAAATCACTTCTTATAATCCTCACTTAGTCTAATTTATTCTTCTATAATCATGCTTATCATTATTCTCTAATTTTAAATTCCTCCACTCATTCTCTCTCCTCATGTCACATCCTCCTAACTTTCCCACTTCTACTTTGATCGCTCAGTAGACCACCTAATCAATCTCCTTAATCATTTGCACATTCTTAATCACTTTGATCCTTTCAAAGAAATTTAAATTCTTTGAATCTCTCCATGCATCCTCTTCCCAAGGAATTTTTAATTCCTTTTCTCATTTAGTCTTCCCACACATCCTCTTATTTTAGAATTTTTAATTCCTCCTCCCTTCCCTCAAGAAATTTTATATTCCTTTTCTCTTCCCAATGTATTTGGGAGCTCTTCCTCATGTACCTTGAGAGGTGTGGAGACAAGAAATGTCTTTATGACAAATCTCTTGGTCTCCACACCTTGTCCTCTCAATCCTTTCCTCCATTTCAAATCAATCTCAACCCTTCATCCCAAATTAATCTTGGCCCTTCATTTGGACCTCTTCAAATCTATAAATTGGAGTCTCCTCTCCTCACAAATCATCCACTTTTCATAAATTCTTATGTTGTCCTTTTGAGATCCAAAGTCATCCATGGTACCCTCATAATGTCAAAATCCCATCTAAGCCATATCCATCTCATCCACACTTATCCTTTAATACAATTCAATCTTGTTGTGTAGTGCAGAGCATTCCACATCCATCTTGGAGCCAATCCAATCAAGTGGAGAAGAGGTGCATTCTTCATTTCACCTAAGGCTCAATCCGAGGGAGGAGAAGAAGGTATAAGAGTTCTCATTTGCATTGTCTCAAGATTTTATATGTTTTTATGAATATTCTATGCATTTGGATTCTCTAACCATTTTCTCATCTCCACAAACATTTTAGATAGCATATTGGCCATAGTATTGTCCTTCCCCTTTTTATATAATATACAAAATTCATACCACACATCTTAGTGATGCATTTTTATTTCGGTAAAGAAGATAACCATGATCAATTTTGACTTTGAGATGTCTACTGATTAGGTACAACCTTCATTATTTTACTATATGAATAATAGATCACATTTGTTTCTCAAAAAAGGATTTGAGTTGATTCTTACTCTTCAATTGATGGTTCTAAAAAGAAATGGCCCTCTAGTAGTTGCATGAGAATTAATCTTATACTATTTCCTAAAATATCACACTCAATAGTAAAATAATTAGTAAAGTCTGAAGTGGCTAGAACTAGAGTGGTACACATAGCCTCTTTTTTTACATTCAAAAGCATCCTTCTTCAATAGAGTTATAGTGGGTGCTACCTCGCAATCAATGTTATTTATAGATCCTCTATACTAAGTAGTGTGTCCTAGGAAACCCCTCAAGTTCACAATGGTTTAAAGAATAGACCACTCTACCATATCCTTTGTTTTTTAGAACCAACATGTACTCCTTTATACGACACCATGTGATGTAATCAATTTTCCTCATTGAGTCCAAAACCACACTTGGAAGGTTTACATAAATTTGTAGATATTTTTGAGAACATGTAACAATCAATCTACATGATGTAAACCTCAAAGTGGCTTCAAGATAAAATTAATCAAAACAAGAAATATAGATCGAGAATTAGTATAACTCAATGATATCACTGGAAACTTATTATGACCTGAGTTATGAATCCTAAATGATGTCTTAGGAGGATCTTCTTCCTTCATCCAAACATGTTGATAAATTGATTTAAGGCATTTTTTTATTAAAAATATAGCTTCATTTAATTCATCTAAAAAATTACTAATGCTTGGAATGGGAAATTTATTGTTGGTGGTGTACATGTTTAGAACTATATAGTCCAGAATTGATGGTGAAAAGAATCCCATGTAGCTTACCATATTTTACACAATAACATCACTTTATATCATTAAAGAGAATCAAAGTTTAACAATAGCTCATGCACATCGTATATAAATCTTAGGAGTTTTGCGTTAGGATTGAGGTGCCATCTACCTTGTAAATTCTATTACATGGTTGCAACATCCTTCAAAAGTGTCCTAAAGCACTTAGGATGTATAGAGAAAATATTTTGTAATATTTATTTGCCAACATTATTTGTAATGCATTCATAAAGGGGGATGAGTTACACTAGCAAGGATAATAGTGGGTTGTAAACACAAATAATTAATATTGATTTCAACACTTATGGATGTCTAGAATAAGATATTTAATGACCTAAGAAAATTAAAAAAAAGTGACCTATGGGCTTCTCCAAGTGGGAGTATGGAAGAGGCAACATGTGTCTCTTAGTTTTTAGTTATTTATTACATTTAATGTAATGTTTCTCTTGCAAGTATAGGTGTCCATGTTGGAGGAAAAGTATTGGAAGTTGAATCAATGTCTTTTCAAGTTCTGTGGAGGCAATCCAAGGGTTGTGTACATGTGTAATGAAGACTCTTCTTTGGAAAAATTTATTGGTTGTTTTGGAGCTCTTACCATTCTATAAATTCAACCTTTGGGTGTAGATTTTATGAGCAATAGTTGAATGTAGTATTTAACTCATGACTATAGGACATAGCTAGCCTCTTGCAATTCAAGTGAGAGAGAAATCATGTATTTGTGTTGATTGCATTGAGAGTTACACAAATATTGTACAATGTGATAATGTTAGAGATGGATGTGTTTCACAGTGAGAAATAAAACAATTAGTCACAATGCAACCTTATAACGATATTGACATTATAGATATTCATGATCATCTATATTCAGTTGATTATGAATGTGTTTATGATTTAGTAGTTACAGGTATGTGTATTTTATCTAAATGCAAAATTTTACTCCATTAAGTTTGTAAATCAAAATTTACTTTTGTACTATAAGTGATTGTAAGTTGTGGTCTACAAGTGATGTTTTTGTTATGGTTGCTAGTCCTTACAATACACAAGGTATAGATTATTATCTACAAAGATGCATGCAACCAAAATGCAAATTGCTACAAACAATGGAAGATGGTGAAGGGCAAGAATATCCCACTAGATCATTCCTTGTTGAAGGCACCTATTATCAACTAACATAGATAGATAAAAATAGAAACTTTGCCAAAAAGAGGTCATGGCCAACAAAAGTGGAGGTTTCTTATTGAAGATCGTGAAAGGATCTTAGGGAGAATAAAATATAGAGAGGATCCAAATTATATGTACCAAGATATTTAAGTTATTTGAAAGTAAGTTTGAACTCATAGTTTAAAGGACCATATATTTACATATTTATTCTTTGAATGATTTAATTTAGAAACTAATGAACATGATACATTATTCCCTTGTGAGTATGTTCTTACATATCAAGTATGTTGTGGATATTTACATGCATGTGGTGTATAATTTGACATATCAAGAATAGTTTTAGTAATAAGAATATGAAAAATAATGTAATAGCTAAAATCCATAGAGCCTTGATCATTTTTTCCTTCAACCAAAAAATGAAACATCATTTTACACTCTACCAATCATTAAAGTTAGTCCTTATGCTTAGCTAAGGTAATAATACACTACCAAATGTATTTTCTTAGGGGATGACACTAGAAATATCCAACTATGGTGGTTGAAGTAAGGAGTAACAATAATTCCTCTAGTAAATTAAGTCATAATTTTTATGGTGGTGATGTGTGTTATCTAAGATGGACATGAGACCCACCTACATAATGATCTCATTCATGTTATTAGAGACATGAAGGAAATAAAGACTATCTTCACCATGTACTTATTAACTCACACAATGTGACATAAATGATGAATACAAAATGTAAAGAGATGATAATTTCACCTTTATAATATAATTATAAAATAACTGTAAAATAACTACTAACTAAAAACATGCTTTTAATAACAACTAGGTTGGAGTCCTTTCCCTTAGTTAGGCTTAGAGAAAACAGTGCATGACTGGCTTATTTACGGTGGAACTATACTCCTCGTAAATCACGGACTTTGCTGAACCTACTTCTTTTGTGAACCTACTTTGGCACCTGCAGAACCTACTTCTTTTTTGGCACGGACATTTTCGGCTTCGTTTTTGGCAACTGCAGAACCTGCATCTTTTTTGGCACCTGCAAAACCTGCATCTTTTTTGGCATGGACATTTTCGGCTACAAAACCTACATCTTTTTTGGCACCTGCAAAACCTGCATCTTTTTTGGCACCTGCAAAACCTGCATCTTTTTTGGCACCTGCAAAACCTGCATCTTTATTGGCACCTGCAAAACCTGCATCTTTTTTGGCACCTGACATTAAAGGTGCAACCTATATAAGCATTCCAATGAACACTCATTATTGTTAAACATCTGCATCGAATTTAAAACAGCATTTCCTCACCGCTCTTTGATGTCTACAGATCACCAGTTTTCCGTATTTCATTTAGGAACCAGGATTAACTTCCACCGCCTTTGCCTTCACCACAATGTCCTCGTTTGTTAAAGTCTCTACTGCATCTAATTTACATTCCTAGATACCTTGATTGTATTTATCTAAAAGACACTATTAATTTTGATAAATCATCTTATATCCTTATTTAGAATAGATAGATGCTTATTTCTTTATATCTTGTAGGTATATGTATTTAAGATCTTTATGTTGGTAGTTTGCATAGTTGTAACATTTATGATATTAATTTAGTGATCAATATTATTTAAATAAATAAATTATTTTTTCTTGACAATAATAGAATAATAATTTAAATTTTTCTTTTAATTAACTTGTTTGTTTTAAACTAATACTTTCCTTGTCAACAAAATGAAATATACTTTATTTATTCAAATACATAATATTTATGATATTAATATTATGGTATACGGAATAGACCACTCTTTCATATCTATTTTTTATAAGATACTATGTGACCGAATCACTTTTCCTCATTGAGACCAAAACCATACTTGGAAGGTTTACGTAAATTTGTAGATATTTGGGAACTTGTAACAGTTGACCTACATGATGTAAATCACCTTCCCATGTCTTGATATAAATCAATACATTATAGAAGAATGCTAACACATACTTCCTCTTGAAGTGGTTTCAAAATAAATTAATCAAAACTTGAAATATAGATGGAATATTAGTATGTCCCAATGATATTAATAGAAACTCATTATGATTAGAGTTATGAGTTCTAAATGATGTCTTAGGAGTATCTCCTTCCTTCATTCAATTCTATTGATAAATTGATCTCTAAGGTCATTTTTACTAATATATAGCTTTATTTAATTCATCTAGAAAATAATTAATCCTTGGAAGAGGAATTTTATTGTTGGTGGCATACATTTCCATATCTCTATAGTCGAACAATTATGGAGAAGCATCCCATGTATCTTGTATTGTATTTTACATTATAAGATCACTTTATATCATTATAGAGAATCCAAGTTTAACAATAGCTCATGCACATCATATATAGATATTAAGGTTTTGGAGTATATTATAAAAGGTTATCTTTCTTTGAAAATCACAACTTAGAATAGGTAGAACTCGATTCATTAGGTGAGATTTACAAAAATATTTCATTACTTGACGAGCTCAACCCAACATATTTCAAGAAGATACAAGACCAAAGGCAGATTCAAATTCAACACTTGTTACCACATAAAATTTCCTCAAAACCCAATGCTTCACTAGTGGTTTCAGTTGACCTTTTATTGAATATTCTAATGCATAAGACAACTGAGGGGGGTGGGGGGGTGAATTAGTTGTATAAAAACATTAAATGTATTCCCTTAAATCATATCTACAACAACTTAACTTTAACACTTAATCCATAGAAAGATATGCGCATGAAAAACTAAAGCACACCATACACAATGAAACACTAGATTTTATATGGAAAACCCTATTAGGAGAAAAATCATGAAAAGTGTAATTCTCAATATATGAACACCTATTAGGGTGACACAATTAAGATAAGTTTTAAAGAGAAAGGCATGCTACAAAAGGGCTCACTGCCTAAGAGAAAGAAAGAGAGGAAAACTTCTAAAATGAAGAAGTAAAACAAAAAGAATCCACCACTGATGCACCTCTTCAACAGTAAGATTTGTAGATACCTTTGGCTCATTGATTCCAGTAGCTAACACCTGAAAGTTCACACTTCTCAACACTTTTCACCCACTTGAACATCAATCATAAAACAATCAGGGAGAAAGATCCTCTTTCACACACCTTCATCACATTTCACTTTCTTTCACAACACACATACACTCCTATATTCTCTCTTTATACATCTCTATTTATATCATCCTTACATATGCAAACTCTCCCAAGGTTGATATGCAAAATCTCGCAAGGTCAACTAAGAATCTCAACCAAACACAACTCAAATTAGGTTGACACTAAACATTTCCGCAATGGAAAATAATGTAAAGTGGACCACACCACATCTTAATTAGGGCCAGAATAAGTATCAAACACATTATACAATGATTCATAATTATTAGAGCAATAATATCAAGTGTAAACACTTGAGGTTGGTCAAACCTAGAGTAATAAACATCAAACTTTGAAACCATGCTTTCGAAACCGAAGAACATGTGCCAATTGAAGAGAAAAATGTCACATTAATTTTGATAATCTAGTGAGGATTAGTTCAATTAAATCCATGAGAGATTTGTCAAAGATTACAAATCCTTCTAATGCTATTTGCAAATAATGCCATTTTGAAAACAAATAAGGAGAACTTTCAAAGTTAAGGAAAAATCTTGTACTAGATTGTTGGAGTTAGTGCACACTGATCCTTATGGCCTAACTAGAACATAAGTCAACAAGGTGATAGGTATTTCATGTTCTTAATTGTTGATTAGTTTAGAATGACTTGAATTAATTTCTTAAGAGATAAATCCAAAGCTCTAGAAAATTTTAAGAAATTTAAGGTCATAGTTGAAAATGAGATAGATAGAAGAATCAAATTCTTGAGGTTTGACAGAGGTGGAGAATTTACATCTGATGAATTCAATGTCTTTTGTGAGAATCATGCAGGATAAGTAGACATTTGTCTACTCCTAGGACATCAAAGCAAAATGGTGTAGTTGAAAGGATGAATATTTAAAACAATTCAAGAGGCTACTAGGACAATGATGAATGAATCAAGTCTATCAAAAATCTATTGGAAATAAGTAATACACACTGTAATATACACTCTTAATAGTGTAGATATTAGAAAAAATACTGGAAAGACATCTTCTGAACTTTGGTATGGAAGGACTGCATCTGTGATATATTTTAGAGTATTTGGAAGTAAATGTTATATTAGAAGAGATGAAGAAAACTTGGGAAAGTTTGACACAAGAGCTGATGAAGATATATTTCTTGGCTACTCTACTACAAGAAAATCTTATAGATATAATAAAATATTGTGAAGAATTGTTGAAAGCACAAATTTGAAGGTTGATGAAGACACTTGGAATAATACAATTGTAGAGATGGGATATGAATATGATGAGTATACTAGTAAACCAAAAGAAGAAAATGCTAAAGAAACAAAGGTACAAGATGATAAGGAAGATTTTCTAAAATTCCTCCTAAGACTTTAAGGTATGTGTAGAAGAATCATTCAGAGAAATAGATGATGGAGACAATAAAAGAGGTATAATCACAAGAAGTAAAGTTGTTGAAGAATAGGTGAACTTACGTTTAATTTTAGAGACAACCAAAAAAAGTAAACGATGCTTTCAATGATTAAAATTGTATGGAATCTATGGAAGAAGAATTGGAACAGATTGAGAAGAATCAGACTTGGAACTTGTCCCAAGATCGGCTGACAAAAATGTGATAGGAACTAAATGGGTATTTTGGAACAAACTAGATAAGGATGGCCACATAGTGAGGAATAAGGAAAGAATTGTATGTAAACACTATTCACAAGTAGAAGGTATAGATATTTAGGAAACTTATGCTCATGTAGGTTCTATCAGATGGATGTGAAGTTTTCATTCTTGAATAGAGAACTGAAAGAGAGGCTCACTACCAAAATGAAGAAGAGTAAAAGAGAAAGAATCCACCATTGGTGCACCTATGCAATTGTAAGATCCATAGATACCTTTGGCTCACTGCTTCCAGTAGCTAACACATGAAAGTTCACATTGCTCAACACTTTTCATCTAGTCAAACATCAATCATCAAATAATCAGGGAAATAGATCCTCTTTGACACACCACCACACTTTACTTTCTTTCACAATACACACACACACACACACATATATATTCTCTCTTTATACACCTCTATTTATATCATCCTTACATATGAAAAGTCTCCCAAGGTTAGCTAAGCATCTCAATTGAACACATCTCAAATTATGTTGGCACTAAATATTCATGAGATGGAAAATAATGTAAATTAGACCACAACACATATTAATTAGGACCAAAATAAGTATCAAACATGTTATACACCAATCCATAATCATTGGAGCAATAATATGAAGTGTAAACACCCAAGGTCAGCCAAACCTAGAGTAAACACCATCAAAATTTGAAACCATGCTTCTAAAACCCAAAAACACGTGCCAAATAAATTGAATGAAGCTAAGGACATTATCAACTTAACTCCAAAAATGCAACACCCAAAACCATAATGCAAAGAAATGTGGAGCATGCATTTCATACGGAAACACTATCGAACATTGTCAAACATACAGGTGAACAAAAATTTCTCTGCACAACAATTCGGAGCACCAAATCTAGGATATAAAATCTCTAAACATTTCTTAACAACATATTTAAAGTACATGAATGTATGTACAATATAGAAGATATGCAGATAAAATCTCTCAGCACAACTATACAAAGAATACATCATCAATTAAACCGATCAATTGCTAATGACAACATAAGTATCTTGACATCAATGAAAACACATTAATAGTTCATTTTGATCAACCTTGCAACAATCTCCCCCTTTGTCATTGAGGCAACACATCAACAATAACAACAATGATGATAACTTGCATACCAATTTCTTATATACACTGTATCATCCCCTATTTTCCTACACTGCAAGCGTCTCATTCTCTTCCCCTTTTCCATCAAGGACAAAGGTGTAAGCATAAAGACTACTAGGTCATTCTGTTCAATTCTTCAAAAATATAAAACTACACCTAGCTCTCCCTAAGAGGTAGCCCTAAATCATTAGTCCAGAATAATAATATTCATGAAGTTCACAGGACTAATGCATCTCTTAACATTGTTAACAACATATCCAAACTACATGAGTAGATGTACAATATAGAAGATATGTGGAGCAAATCTATCAGCACAACTATATAAAGAACACAACATCAATTAAACCAATCAGTCACTAATGACAAGAAAAGTATGTTGACATCAATGACAACACATTAATATCTCATTATAACTAACCTTGCAACACTTATATCTTACATTAGATATTAAGATCAAATAGAACATCTTATGGTTGATGCAAATCATAGATAAATCTTGGATCTTCTTTATAATACCCTTAGAACCCATTTGAGGAGGGATAAGTGAATGAAGAACCAATCTTAGGGGAAAAATAATTAGCAAGTTAGTTTCTAATTGCATTATAGTAATAGAGTCATAATAGTTATTATGTAATCTTGTAATAAGCTTATAACAACTTTTGAGCTAGTGTATATTCAAAATCTACATGTGATAGGCTAACTAACCCACTGTAATAAATCTATGATTTTAAATCAAAGATAAGTTTCTTTACTATTCCAAATCTCTTCTATTGTGTTAACTCTAGGCTACATGGTTATATAGTCCTTGTTT